>NC_091311.1:25623785-25646285 GCF_038502225.1 Cherax quadricarinatus
CTCAGTGCGTCATCAGGAGCTGTGCAATGTTGCAAGTGAGCAACCAAAGCAGGGAGAGAGGTCTCAGAGTAGCGTAGGTGTCACCGGCCACTGTTACCCTTAGACCGAGGCCGGTGACAAGATTCAATTATATTCCTGTCGACCATAGACTTGCTTGATACAACTTTTTCAACTTTCTGAAAATCAGTTGGATGGTTAAAATCTCTCTTGTCCAGTTCTAATGCTATATTTATGTTGTTTTAATCTTAGTTCGAGACTTTTACCAGTTTGACCGTAATAAACTTTATCGCAAATTTTACAAGGAATCTTATAGCCACATCCGTCAGCATTTTGGGGGGAATTCTGTATCAAAAGTTTTTTTACTGTATCAAGATTTTAAATACAACTTTGACATTAAAAGTCTTAAGAAGAGAAGGCATATCAACCAAGTTTTCATGGTAAGGGAGAACCAACATATTTTTAGTTGAATAAGGTTGGTTGTCTCTTTTTGGATTGTAAAAAGTATTTCTCGCAATTTTAAAAGATTTATCAATTACGTTTTTTGGGTATTTCAAATCATTAGCTATTTCATAAATTTTGGATATTTCTTCATCTATGAACTCTGGACTACAAATACGCAAAGCTCTCAAAACATTGATGAGAAAACAGACAGTTTAACTCTATCTTGATGTGAAGAATAATAGTGTACATAGGAACAGTTATTTGTAGGTATTTTGTAAATTTTAAATTTTAATTCATTGTTACCCATAATAATTAAAACATATAGAAAGGCAATGAGTTATTTTCCTCAAACTCACCAGTAAAGTTTATAGAATGGGCTAAGCTATTTAATTTAACAAGGAAATGGTGTATATCTACATTCTTAGGCATAAGACACAAAATATTATCAACATATCTGAACCATTTAGCTCTATTAGGGAGGATTGTGTTAAGCAGTCTTGTAAACTTAAATATATTACATACAACCTACTCTACTACTTACCAACATTACTACACACGAGTACACATTTACCCAGTTCTCACATTAGCTCCCTAGCACACCGCTACTAGTGAATAAAACACTATAATTTACAAACAGGGAGGCTCCATGACACCATCACCCATCCTTTCTGCAGGCTACTCAACCTGCAGGCTGTACTAATACTCTCCCAAAACTTAAATAGGCCTCTGCACACTAGAGCCTCACAGGTAAACATGAGAGCACTTACACCAAAAAACTAACCTATGGTATAAATTTCCAAAAAAACACCATCCCTACAAAAGCAAACCGTGACGTCTTAGGACATCTTGCTCCAGCTGCTGCGCTACACTGACTCACTCACACCTCTCCTGCTCCTGTCCTGTCCTGGCTACTCGTCCGGTTCACAACAAATCCCTGAAACTGACATTACATATGGAGCTTTTTTTTTTTCATACAATAACTGACAACCACTTTGACCTAACAATCATTCCCATTCAAGTGTTGGATCATAATGATAGTGAAAAACTCTTGATCCAAGGAACTGAAGCTACCCTACTCTTTCTCGGAACAAATCTGAAACTTCCCTGTCCCTAGCCGATGTACAGACTAGCAGTTCATCATGTATATATCAGAACTACTTCATAACGTATGTAGGTTATTTCTATTTGCATAATAAAGTATACTGTATACTTTCGACATGTATTCAAAATTATTGTGTGTGTGTGTGTGTGTGTGTGTGTGTGTGTGTGTGTGTGTGTGTGTGTGTGTGTGTGTGTGTGTGTGTGTGTGTGTTACACTAAGCATATTTCTAGAAAGACGCGTCAAATAAAAGATAAGCAGACTTCAAAATACCATTCATCAACTTGAACAAAACATACTTCAGGTTTTTAATATATGACATATAAGTTCAACTACTGCATAATCGGGCCGATTAAGGAACCCACACCGGATATGGCAGGTGCAGGAGCTTAGTAACGTCCTCAAGTTAGCAATAAGACTTCAGTAGCAAAAGAACTGAGGAGAATGCCTATGAAGAGAGGTTCAAGGAGCTGAACCTGATGACCCTGAAGGAAAGGACAACAGAAGACATGATTGCGACATACAAATTATAAAGAGGAATTTACAAGGCAGATAGGCAGGGCCAGATAAGGCGTGGGCTTCAGAGGCTGCAGCCCAGAGGCCTTCGCCAGCTGGAGGGCCTCCCCAACTTGAAGAGCCTGCGCCAGATGGAGGGCCTCCGCCAGCTGGAGGGCCTCCGCCACCTGGAGGGCCTCTGCCACCTGGAGGGCCTCCAGAGATTAAATAAAAAGTGTTAACAATTTGTTTCCAAGAAATTACGCAAAGCAAATGTTTGAATTTTAATTGTGGTTAGCCTTGTAAAATTGAATTTAATATTTCATTAACTTTTTTGCCGTTTGAAAATAATCACTGGGGCCTCACAGTACCTGTAGTCCAGGGGCCTCACACTACCTGTAGTCCAGGAGCCTCACAGTACCTGTAGTCCAGGGGCCTCACAGTACCTGGGGCCTCACAGCACCTGTAGTCCAGGGGCCTCACAGTACCTGTAGTCCAGGGGCCTCACAGTACCTGTAGTCCAGGGGCCTCACCTACCTGTAGTCCAGCCTCACAGTACCTGTAGTCCAGGGGCCTCACAGTACCACAGTACCTGTAGTCCAGGGGCCTCACAGTACCTGTAGTCCAGGGGCCTCACAGTACCTGTAGTCCAGGGGCCTCACACTACCTGTAGTCCAGGAGCCTCACAGTACCTGTAGTCCAGGGGCCTCACAGTACCTGAAGTCTAAAGGCCTCACAGCACCTGTAGTCCAGGGGCCTCACAGTACCTGTAGTCCAGGGGCCTCACAGTACCTGTAGTCCAGGGGCCTCACAGTACCTGTAGTCCAGGGGCCTCACAGTACCTGTAGTCCAGGGGCCTCACAGTACCTGAAGTCTAAAGGCCTCACAGTACCTGTAGTCCAGGGGCCTCACAGTACCTGTAGTCCAGGGGCCTCACAGTACCTGTAGTCCAGGGGCCTCACAGTACCTGTAGTCCAGGGGCCTCACAGTACCTGTAGTCCAGGGGCCTCACAGTACCTGTAGTCCAGGGGCCTCACAGTACCTGTAGTCCAGGGGCCTCACAGTACCTGTAGTCCAGGGGCCTCACAGTACCTGTAGTCCAGGGGCCTCACAGTACCTGTAGTCCAGGGGCCTCACAGTACCTGTAGTCCAGAGGCCTCACAGTACCTGTAGTCCAGGGGCCTCACAGTACCTGTAGTCCAAGGGCCTCACAGTACCTGTAGTCCAGGGGCCTCACAGTACCTGTAGTCCAGGGCCTCACAGTACCTGTAGTCCAGGGGCCTCACAGTACCTGTAGTCCAGGGGCCTCACAGCACCTGTAGTCCAGAGGCCTCACAGTACCTGTAGTCCAGGGGCCTCACAGTACCTGTAGTCCAGGGGCCTCACAGTACCTGTAGTCCAGGGGCCTCACAGTACCTAGTCCAGCCTCACAGTACCTGTAGTCCAGGGGCCTCACAGTACCTGTAGTCCAGGGGCCTCACAGTACCTGTAGTCCAGGGGCCTCACAGTACCTGTAGTCCAGGGGCCTCACAGTACCTGTAGTCCAGGGGCCTCACAGTACCTGTAGTCCAGGGGCCTCACAGTACCTGTAGTCCAGGGGCCTCACAGTACCTGTAGTCCAGGGGCCTCACAGTACCTGTAGTCCAGGGGCCTCACAGTACCTGTAGTCCAAGGGCCTCACAGTACCTGTAGTCCAGGGGCCTCACAGTACCTGTAGTCCAGGGGACTCACAGTACCTGTAGTTCAGGGGCCTCACAGTACCTGTAGTCCAAGGGCCTCACAGTACCTGTAGTCCAGGGGCCTCAGAGCACCTGTAGTCCAGGGGCCTCACAGCACCTGTAGTCCAGGGGCCTCACAGTACCTGTAGTCCAGGGGACTCACAGTACCTGTAGTCCAGGGGCCTCACAATACCTGTAGTCAAGGGGCCTCAGAGTACCTGTAGTCCAGGGGCCTCACAGTGCCTGTAGTGCAGGGGCCTCACAGTACCTGTAGTGCAGGGGCCTCACAGTACCTGTAGTCCAGGGGCTTCACAGTACCTGTAGTCCAGGGGCCTCACAGTACCTGTAGTCCAGGGGCCTCACAGTACCTGTAGTCCAGGGGCCTCACAGTACCTGTAGTCCAGGGGCCTCACAGTACCTGTAGTCCAGGGGCCTCACAGTACCTGTAGTCCAGGGGCTTCACAGTACCTGTAGTCCAGGGGCCTCACAGTACCTGTAGTCCAGGGGCATCACAGTACCTGTAGTCCAGGGGCCTCACAGTACCTGTAGTCCAGGGGCCTCACAGTACCTGTAGTCCAGGGGCCTCACAGTTCCAGTAGTCCAGGGGCCTCACAGTACCTGTAGTCCAGGAGCCTCACAGTACCTGTAGTCCAGGGGCCTCACATTACCTGTAGTCATTGGGCCTCACAGTACCTGTAGTCCAGGGGCCTCACAGTACCTGTAGTCCAGGGGCCTCACAGTACCTGTAGTCCAGGGGCCTCACAGTACCTGTTGTCCAGGGGACTCACAGTACCTGTAGTTTAGGGGCCTCACAGTACCTGTAGTTCAGGGGCCTAACAGTACCTGTAGTCCAGGGGCCTCACAGTACCTGTAGTCCAGGGGCCTCACAGTACCTGTAGTCCAGAGGCCTCACAGTACCTGTAGTTCAGGGGCCTTACACTACCTGTAGTCCAGGGGTCTCACAGTACCTGTAGTCTAGGGGCCTCACAGTACCTGTAGCCCAGGGGCCTCACAGTACCTGTAGTCCAGGGGCCTCACAGTACCTGAAGTCCAGGGGCCTCACAGTACCTGTAGTCCAGGGGCCTCACAGTACCTGTAGCCCAGGGGCCTCACAGTACCTGTAGTCCAGGGGCCTCACAATACCTGTAGTCCAGGGGCCTCACAGTACCTGTAGTCCAGGGGCCTCACAGTACCTGTAGTCCAGGGGCCTCACAGTACCTGTAGTCCAGGGGCCTCACAGTACCTGTAGTCCAGGGGACTCACAGTACCTGTAGTCCAGGGGCCTCACAGTACCTGAAGTCTAAAGGCCTCACAGCACCTGTAGTCCAGGGGCCTCACAGTACCTGTAGTCCAGGGGCCTCACAGTACCTGTAGTCCAGGGGCCTCACACTACCTGTAGTCCAGGAGCCTCACAGTACCTGTAGTCCAGGGGCCTCACAGTACCTGAAGTCTAAAGGCCTCACAGCACCTGTAGTCCAGGGGCCTCACAGTACCTGTAGTCCAGGGGCCTCACAGTACCTGTAGTCCAGGGGCCTCACAGTACCTGTAGTCCAGGGGCCTCACAGTACCTGTAGTCCAGGGGCCTCACACTACCTGAAGTCTAAAGGCCTCACAGTACCTGTAGTCCAGGGGCCTCACAGTACCTGTAGTCCAGGGGCCTCACAGTACCTGTAGTCCAGGGGCCTCACAGTACCTGTAGTCCAGGGGCCTCACAGTACCTGTAGTCCAGGGGCCTCACAGTACCTGTAGTCCAGAGGCCTCACAGTACCTGTAGTCCAGGAGCCTCACAGTACCTGTAGTCCAAGGGCCTCACAGTACCTGTAGTCCAGGGGCCTCACAGTACCTGTAGTCCAGGGGCCTCACAGTACCTGTAGTCCACCGGCCTCACAGTACCTGTAGTCCAGGGGCCTCACAGTACCTGAAGTCAGTACCTGGGCCTAGCTCCAGGCCTCACAGTACCTGTAGTCCAGGGGCCTCACAGTACCTGTAGTCCAAGGGCCTCACGGTACCTGTAGTCCAGGGGCCTCACAGTACCTGTAGTCCAGGGGCCTCACAGTACCTGTAGTCCAGGGGCCTCACAGTACCTGTAGTCCATAGGCCTCACAGTACCTGTAGTCCAGGGGCCTCACAGTACCTGTAGTCCAGGGGCCTCACAGTACCTGTAGTCCAGGGGCCTCACAGTACCTGTAGTCCAGGGGCCTCACAGTACCTGTAGTCCAGGGGCCTCACATTACCTGTAGTCCAGGGGCCTCACAGTACCTGTAGTCCAAGGGCCTCACAGTACCTGTAGTCCAGGGGCCTCACAGTACCTGTAGTCCAGGGGACTCACAGTACCTGTAGTTCAGGGGCCTCACAGTACCTGTAGTCCAAGGGCCTCACAGTACCTGTAGTCCAGGGGCCTCAGAGCACCTGTAGTCCAGGGGCCTCACAGCACCTGTAGTCCAGGGGCCTCACAGTACCTGTAGTCCAGGGGACTCACAGTACCTGTAGTCCAGGGGCCTCACAATACCTGTAGTCAAGGGGCCTCAGAGTACCTGTAGTCCAGGGGCCTCACAGTGCCTGTAGTGCAGGGGCCTCACAGTACCTGTAGTGCAGGGGCCTCACAGTACCTGTAGTTCAGGGGCTTCACAGGACCTGTAGTCCAGGGGCCTCACAGTACCTGTAGTCCAGGGGCCTCACAGTACCTGTAGTCCAGGGGCCTCACAGTACCTGTAGTCCAGGGGCTTCACAGTACCTGTAGTCCAGGGGCCTCACAGTACCTGTAGTCCAGGGGCATCACAGTACCTGTAGTCCAGGGGCCTCACAGTACCTGTAGTCCAGGGGCCTCACAGTACCTGTAGTCCAGGGGCCTCACAGTTCCAGTAGTCCAGGGGCCTCACAGTACCTGTAGTCCAGGAGCCTCACAGTACCTGTAGTCCAGGGGCCTCACATTACCTGTAGTCATTGGGCCTCACAGTACCTGTAGTCCAGGGGCCTCACAGTACCTGTAGTCCAGGGGCCTCACAGTACCTGTAGTCCAGGGGCCTCACAGTACCTGTTGTCCAGGGGACTCACAGTACCTGTAGTTTAGGGGCCTCACAGTACCTGTAGTTCAGGGGCCTAACAGTACCTGTAGTCCAGGGGCCTCACAGTACCTGTAGTCCAGGGGCCTCACAGTACCTGTAGTCCAGAGGCCTCACAGTACCTGTAGTTCAGGGGCCTTACACTACCTGTAGTCCAGGGGTCTCACAGTACCTGTAGTCTAGGGGCCTCACAGTACCTGTAGCCCAGGGGCCTCACAGTACCTGTAGTCCAGGGGCCTCACAGTACCTGAAGTCCAGGGGCCTCATAGTACCTGTAGTCCAGGGGCCTCACAGTACCTGTAGCCCAGGGGCCTCACAGTACCTGTAGTCCAGGGGACTCACAATACCTGTAGTCCAGGGGCCTCACAGTACCTGTAGTCCAGGGGCCTCACAGTACCTGTAGTCCAGGGGCCTCACAGTACCTGTAGTCCAGGGGCCTCACAGTACCTGTAGTCCAGGGGACTCACAGTACCTGTAGTCCAGGGGCCTCACAGTACCTGTAGTCCAGAGGCCTCACAGTACCTGTAGTCCAGGGGCCTCACAGTACCTGTAGTCCAGGGGCCTCACAGCATCTGTAGTCCAGGGGCCTCACAGTATCTGTAGCCCAGGGGCCTCACAGTACCTGTAGTCCAGGGGCCTCACAATATCTGTAGCCCAGGGGCCTCACAGTATTTGTAGTCCAGGGGCCTCACATTACCTGTAGTCCAGGGGCCTCACAGTACCTGTAGCCCACAGGCCTCACAGTACCTGTAGTCCAGGGGCCTCACAGTACCTGTAGTCCATGGGCCTCACAGTACCTGCAGCCAAGGGGCCTCACAGTACCTGTAGTCCAGGGGCCTCACAGTACCTGTAGTCCAGAGGCCTCACAGTACCTGTAGTCCAGGGGCCTCACAGTACCTGTAGTCCAAGGGCCTCACAGTACCTGTAGTCCAGGGGCCTCACAGTACCTCTAGTCCAGGGGCCTCACAGTGCCTGTAGTCCAGGGGCCTCACAGTACCTGTAGTCCAGGGGCCTCACAGTACCTGTAGTCCAGGGGCCTCACAGTACCTGTAGTTCAGGGGCCTCACAGTACCTGTAGTCCAGGGGCCTCACAGTACCTGTAGTCCAGGGGCCTCACAGTACCTGTAGTCCAGGGGCCTCACAGTACCTGTAGTCCAGGGGCCTCACAGTACCTGTAGTCCAGGGGCCTCACAGTACCTGTAGTCCAGGGGCCTCACAGTACCTGTAGTCCAGGGGCCTCACAGTACCTGTAGTCCAGGGGCCTCACAGTACCTGTAGTCCAGGGGCCTCACAGTACCTGTAGTCCAAGGGCCTCACAGTACCTGTAGTCCAAAGGCCTCACAATACCTGTAGTCCAGGGGACTCACAGTACCTGTAGTTCAGGGGCCTCACAGTACCTGTAGTCCAAGGGCCTCACAGTACCTGTAGTCCAGGGGCCTCAGAGCACCTGTAGTCCAGGGGCCTCACAGCACCTGTAGTACAGGGGCCTCACAGTACCTGTAGTCCAGGGGACTCACAGTACCTGTAGTCCAGGGGCCTCACAATACCTGTAGTCAAGGGGCCTCAGAGTACCTGTAGTCTAGGGGCCTCACAGTGCCTATAGTGCAGGGGCCTCACAGTACCTGTAGTGCAGGGGCCTCACAGTACCTGTAGTCCAGGGGCTTCACAGTACCTGTAGTCCAGGGGCCTCACAGTACCTGTAGTCCAGGGGCCTCACAGTACCTGTAGTCCAGGGGCCTCACAGTACATGTAGTCCAGGGGCCTCACAGTACCTGTAGTCCAGGGGCCTCACAGTACCTGTAGTCCAGGGGCTTCACAGTACCTGTAGTCCAGGGGCCTCACAGTACCTGTAGTCCAGGGGCATCACAGTACCTGTAGTCCAGGGGCCTCACAGTACCTGTAGTCCAGGGGCCTCACAGTACCTGTAGTCCAGGGGCCTCACAGTTCCAGTAGTCCAGGGGCCTCACAGTACCTGTAGTCCAGGAGCCTCACAGTACCTGTAGTCCAGGGGCCTCACATTACCTGTAGTCATTGGGCCTCACAGTACCTGTAGTCCAGGGGCCTCACAGTACCTGTAGTCCAGGGGCCTCACAGTACCTGTAGTCCAGTGGCCTCACAGTACCTGTAGTTCAGGGGTACCTTCCAGGGGTCTCACAGTACCTGTAGTCTAGGGGACTCACAGTACCTGTAGCCCAGGGGCCTCACAGTACCTGAAGTCCAGGGGCCTCACAGTACCTGTAGTCCAGGGGCCTCACAGTACCTGTAGTCCAGAGGCCTCTCAGTACCTGTAGTTCAGGGGCCTTACACTACCTGTAGTCCAGGGGTCTCACAGTACCTGTAGTCTAGGGGACTCACAGTACCTGTAGTCCAGAGGCCTCACAGTACCTTTAGTCCAGGGGCCTCACAGTACCTGTAGTCCAGGGGCCTCACAATACCTGTAGTCCAGGGGCCTCACAGTACCTGTAGTCCAGGGGCCTCACAGTACCTGTAGTCCACGGGCCTCACAGTACCTGTAGTCCAGGGGCCTCACAGTACCTGTAGTCCAGGGGACTCACAGTACCTGTAGTCCAGGGGCCTCACAGTACCTGTAGTGCAGAGGCCTCACAGTACCTGTAGTCCAGGGGCCTCACAGTACCTGTAGTCCAGGGGCCTCACAGCATCTGTAGTCCAGGGGCCTCACAGTATCTGTAGCCCAGGGGCCTCACAGTACCTGTAGTCCAGGGGCCTCACAATATCTGTAGCCCAGGGGCCTCACAGTACTTGTAGTCCAGGGGCCTCACAGTACCTGTAGTCCAGGGGCCTCACAGTACCTGTAGCCCAGAGGCCTCACAGTACCTGTAGTCCAGGGGCCTCACAGTACCTGTAGTCCATGGGCCTCACAGTACCTGCAGCCAAGGGGCCTCACGGTACCCGTAGTCCAGGGGCCTCACAGTACCTGTAGTCCAGGGGCCTCACAGTACCTGCAGTGCAGGGGCCTCACAGTACCTGTAGCCCAGGGGCCTCACAGTACATGTAACCTAGGGACCTCACAGGACCTGTAGCCCAGTGGCCTCATAGCACCTGTAGCCAGGAGCCCTCACAGAACCTGTAACCCAGAGGCCTCAGAGTACCTGTAGCCCAGGGGCATCACAGTACCTGTAGCCCAGGGGCCTCACAGTACCTGTAACCCAGGGGCCTCACAGTACCTGTAGCCCAAGGGCCTCACAGTACCTGTAGTCCAGGGGTCTCACAGTACCTGTAGCCCAGGGGCCTAACAGTACCTGCAGCCGATGGGCCTCACAGTACATGTAACCCAGTGACCTCACAGGACCTGTAGCCCAAGGGCTTCACAGTGCCTGCAGCCTGGGGGCCTCACAGTACCTGTAGCCCAGGGGCCTCACAGGACCTGTAGCCCAAGGGCTTCACAGTGCCTGCAGCCTGGAGGCCTCACAGTACCTGTAGCCCAGGGGCCTCACAGTACTTATAACCAAGGGACCTCACAGTACCTGTAGCCCTGGAGCCTCACAGTACCTGTAACCCAGAGGCCTCACAGTACCTGTAGCCCAGGAGCCTTATAGTACCTGTAGCCCAGGGGCCTCACAGTACCTGTAGCCCAGGAGTCTCACAGTACCTGCAACCCAGTGACCTCACAGTACCTGTAGCCTAAGAGCCTCACAGTACCTGCAGCCCATCGGTCTCACAGTACCTGTAACCCAGGAACCTCACAGTACCTGTAGCCCTGGAGCCTCACAGTACCTGTAACCCAGGGGCCTCAAAGTACCTGTAGCCCATGGGTCTCACTTTTCCTATATCCCAGGGCCTCACAGTACCTGTAGCCCAGGAGTCTCACAGTACCTTTAACCCAGGGGCTTCACAGTACCTGTAGCCCAAGGGCCTCAGAGTTCCTGTATCCCAGGGGCCTCCCAGTACCTGTAATCCAGGGGTCTCACAGTGCCTATAGCTAAGGGGCCTCACAGTAACTGCAGCCCGTAGGCCTCACCATACCTGTAGTCCAGGGACCTCACAGTACCTGTAGCCCAGGGGCCTTACACTACCTTTAGCCCAGGGGCCTCACAGTACCTGTACCCCAGGGGCCTCACAGTACATATAGCTCAGAGGCCTCACAGTACCTGTAGCCCAGAGGTCTCACAGTACCTGTAACCCAGGGGTCTCACGTTACCTGTAGCTTAGGGGCCTCACAGTACCTGCAGCCCAGGGGCCTCGCAGTACCTGTAGTCCAGGGGCTTCACAGTCCCTGTAACCCAGGGGTATCACATTACCTGCAGCCCAAGGGCCTCACAGTACCTGTAGCCCAGAGGTCTCACAGTATCTGTAACCCAGGGGTCTCACATTACCTGTAGCCCAGGGGCCTCACAGTACCTGTAGCCCAGGGGCCTCACAGCGCCTGTAGCCCAGAGATCTCACAGTACCTGTAACCTAGGGGTCTCACATTACCTATAGCCCAGGGGCCCTCACAGTACCTGTAGCCCAGGGGCCTCACAGTACCTGTAGCCCAGAGGTCTCACAGTACCTGTAACCCAGGGGTCTCACATTACCTATAGCCCAGGGGCCTCACAGTACCTGTAGCCCAGTGGTCTCACATTACCTGTAGCCCAAGGGCCTCACAGTACCTGTGGCCCAGGGGCCTCACAGTACCTGTAGCCCAGGGGTCTCACATTACCTATAGCCCAAGGGCCTCACAGTACCTGTAGCCCAGGGGCCTCACAGTACCTGTAGCCCAGGGGTCTCACATTACCTATAGCCCAGGGGCCTCACAGTACCTGTAGCCCAGGGGCCTCACAGTACCTTTAGCCCAGGGGTCTCACATTACCTATAGCCCAGGGGCCTCACAGTACCTGTAGCCCAGGGTCTCACAGTACCTGTAGCCCAGAGGTCTCACAGTACCTGTAACCCGGGGCCTCACAGTACCTGTAGCCCAGGGGCCTCACAGTACCTGTAGCCCAGGGGCCTCACAGTACTTGTAGCCCAGTTGCCTCACATTACCTGTAGTCCAGGGGCCTCACAGTACCTGTAGTCCAGAGGTCTCACAATACCTGTAGCCCAAAGGTCTCACAGTACCTGTAACCCAGGGGCCTCACATTACCTGTAGCCCAGGGGCCTCACACTATCTGTAGCCCAGTGGCCTCACAGTACCTGTAGCCCAGGGGCCTCACAGTACCTGTAGCCTAGGGGCCTACAAAATTTTAATCCGGCTCTACAGATAAGAACAGATTGTTTGAATTAAGAGGACCAGGATCAAGGGGATACAGACGAAAGAGGAAGACACCAAAGAGCCACAGGGCGGTAAGGAAGTATTTCTTCAGTCTTGGGGTAGCTGACGAGGACGTGAAGACAAACTCAGCACACAGCTTCAAGAGGCCAGAAATCAGTGATGAGAATCAAGATTTTTAAGGAGTTGGGACCAGAAGCTTTGTCTCGATCCTCTCAAAAATAGCGATAATGACTTGTTTCACATGTACACTTATACACACACACAAATACGCACCTACACACACACACACACACACACACACACACACACACACACACACACACGCGCACACGCACACACACACACACACACACACACACACACACACATACACACACACCTAGAGCTCACGAGGCTAAGAGCGAATGAATCTGAAGAGTGGCAGTGCCAGGATCCGAGAATGGACTCCTCAAACATAGATAGTTACAAATAGGTGACACACAGAGCAGGAACTCGTTTGACCAAATGTGCAACGTGTTGAGGTACCGCTGAAGCTTACCTCTCTCACCTCTCTTTATATTTCGTTAGCTGTACTTAGTGGAGGCAGGATCCATACATAGTTTTAAGCAGAGGTATGATAAAGCTCACGGCTCAGGGAGAGTGACCTAGTAGCGATCAGTGAAGAGGCGGGGCCAGGAGCTCGGACTCGACCCCCGCAACCTCAACTAGGTGAGTACAACTAGGTGAGTACACACACACACACACACACACACACACACACACACACACACGTTACTGAACGTAACGATACTGGAGAATAGAAGAACCAGGAGTATATGATAACTTACAAAATACTCAGGGGAATTGATAAGGTAGACAATGATAGGTTGTTTGAGCGGTGAGAAATGGGAAAACCGCTGGAAGTTAGTCACAGATGAGCCACAGGGATATCAGGAAGTATTTCTTCAGTCTCAGTGGTCGGGCAGTAGAATGAGGCAGACTCAATATAAAGCTTTAAGAGGAA
Source organism: Cherax quadricarinatus (assembly GCF_038502225.1). Classification (NCBI taxonomy): domain Eukaryota; kingdom Metazoa; phylum Arthropoda; class Malacostraca; order Decapoda; family Parastacidae; genus Cherax; species Cherax quadricarinatus. Next base: position 25,636,816 of record NC_091311.1, read on the forward strand.
GTACGATAGAGCTCACGAGGCTAAGAGCGAATGAATCTGAAGAGTGGCAGTGCCAGGATCCGAGAATGGACTCCTCAAACATAGATAGTTACAAATAGGTGACACACAGAGCAGGAACTCGTTTGACCAAATGTGCAACGTGTTGAGGTACCGCTGGAGCTTACCTCTCTCACCTCTCTTTATATTTCGTTAGCTGTACTTGGTTTTGAAAAAAACACCTAAGATTCAATTCCTTTTTCTAGGTTCTTCGATTATTGCGGGACCCCGACTCATTATTCATTTATAATGACTGTATTTTATCTCTTAATTTATATATGAAGTTAAGTATATCATGACATCCAAATTTCTATTCGAACCTCTCTTGTTTTGTCTCCTCTGTAAAATTTGTCTTGCCGCGCTCTGGGATGATTGAAATACCTTCATAAAAAAGGCATTTTAACTTGTGTATGGGAATGAAATGGTACTTCCCAAGTGATAGTAACTCCAGTTTTGCTGGAACTCAAGCTCTGAACTTCCTGAAGGTGATGACTCCATTGAAATCTCACACCTTAGGCTGATTTGAACATTTTTGATGAGCCTCATCCTGCGTGATGGAATATGACAGGTGAAACACAATGGTTAATCTTTGTTCCCACAGTGTAACTATCATACAGTATAGTCTAGCAGCACACTGCTGATGTATCTGATTTTATTGATGTTTCATCCCTAACTGTCTCACCGTTGTGTGTACTCACCTATATGTGGTTGCACGGGTCGAGTCACAGCTCCTGTAGATGGACATGACTGGAAGAGTGGATGGAAAAGTTAGCAGAAATTGTGATGGGTTGATGGATATGAGCGTCTATGTTAGCATACACAATTTAATGGATTGAAGAAAGCTTTACTGAATGAATGGCTGCATAATTGCTTTAGTGTGTATGCGAACCAAATCCAAACACCTGTGTATATATTTTGCGTGAGCGTTGTGTATCATTGCCCTGGGAAAATCATTGTTGTTGACGCATTTTACCAGTGAGTTACAAAGGCCTTTATAAAAACAAAGACATCGCCTTTTGTGTGTGTGTTCCATTTGAATTCACGTACGTCACCAGTTTATTGATTCTGAGTTAAAGTTCATAGAATGTACCGTTTGGTCTACTTTTACAACTAGCAGAAGATAAGAGGCAAGGCCCAGAGCAGTGCCTCAACCTTTAAAGATAGCTAGGTGAGTACAACTGGGTAAGCACAGTTGTACATGAACGGTATAAAGTACCGACAAAATGAGGAATTAGACACATGTGCAACATCTGGGTATCTTCATTTGCAGTGGTCTTTTCAATATAATTCAAGGACATAAAATGAAGACTATAGAATCATTAACAAAAGATTTAATCAGTCCCTCAGAACTGCAGTTAGTGAAGGGCACCCAAGTCTGTGTTAATAAAGCCACTGGATGGCGAAACATCTGCAGATAAAGATACTCATGTTGTACATGTGTCTAATTCCTCATACCCGATGATCTTGTACATCGGGTATGTACATCCCTGTTCTACTATAAACTACTAATTGCTATTCGTTATTGAGTACTTGATATCCTATTCTTTATCGTACTAGGAGAGTTGGACCGTTCACAAATAGCTTGGCGGTAAACTGGAACTCAACAACCGACTACCCGAAAAGCACGCAAAGGTGAGATTCTTGCGATGCATCCTGTAGCAGCCTGTAGCATCCTGTAGATTGCCCAACTCGATGCGATGTCCTGGCGTATATCCACTGCCATTTCTTGTCGATATATAACATAACCTATTCACTGTATTTCTTCCACTTTTCTTTCACTTTATTATCTTTCTTGAGAGATACGTGGCAGCGTCGCCTGGGGCACACAAGGCTGTCCACTCTGACTTGCGCCACCAAATATCACTTTCAAGATCACTTATAAAATTATGGCTCTACCCACACTTATGTGGCGCAGCCATCTTGTAAATCTCTTCAAGGATTGTTCACAAGGCAGCAGGACAACAAGGCAGCAGGACAACAAGGCAGCAGGACAACAAGGCAGCAGGACAACAAGGCAGCAGGACAACAAGCCAGCAGGACAACAAGACAGCAAGACAACACGGTAGCAGGACAACAAGGCAGCAGTACAACAAGGCAGCAAGACAACAAGGCAGAAAGACAACAAGGCAGCAGGACAACAAGGCAGCAGGACAACAAGGCAGCAGGACAACAAGGCAGCAGGACAACAAGGCAGCAGGACAACAAGGCAGCAGGACAACAAGACAGCAAGACAACACGGCAGCAGGACAACAAGGCAGCAGGACAACAAGGCAGCAAGACAACAAGGCAGCAAGACAACAAGGCAGTAGGACAACAAGGCAGCAGGACAACAAGGCAGCAAGACAATAAGGCAGCAGGACAACAAGGCAGCAGGACAACAAGGCAGCAGGACAACAAGGCAGCAGGACAACAAGGTAGCAGGACAACAAGGCAGCAAGACAATAAGGCAGCAGGACAACAAGGCAGCAGGACAACAAGGCAGCAAGACAACAAGGCAGCAGGACAACAAGGCAGCAGGACAACAAGGCAGCAAGACAATAAGGCAGCAGAACAACAAGGCAGCAGGACAACAAGGCAGCAGGACAACAAGGCAGCAAGACGACAAGGCAGCAGAACAACAAGGCAGCAAGACAACAAGGCAGCAAGACAACAAGGCAGCAGGACAACAAGGCAGCAAGACAACAAGGCAGCAAGACAACAAGGCAGCAGGACAACAAGACAGCAAGACAGCACGGCAGCAGGACAACAAGGCAGCAAGACAACAAGGCAGCAAGACAACAAGGCAGCAGGACAACAAGGCAGCAGGACAACAAGGCAGCAGGACAACAAGGCAGCAGGACAACAAGGCAGCAGGACAACAAGGCAGCAGGACAACAAGACAGCAAGACAACACGGCAGCAGGACAACAAGGCAGCAGGACAACAAGGTAGCAGGACAACAAGGCAGCAAGACAATAAGGCAGCAAGACAACAAGGCAGCAGGACAACAAGGCAGCAGGACAACAAGGTAGCAGGACAACAAGGCAGCAAGACAATAAGGCAGCAAGACAACAAGGCAGCAGGACAACAAGGCAGCAGGACAACAAGGTAGCAGGACAACAAGGCAGCAAGACAATAAGGCAGCAAGACAACAAGGCAGCAGGACAACAAGGCAGCAAGACAACAAGGCAGCAAGACAACAAGGCAGCAAGACAACAAGGCAGCAAGACAACAAGGCAGCAGGACAACAAGGCAGCAGGACAACAAGGCAGCAGGACAACAAGGCAGCAAGACAATAAGGCAGCAGGACAACAAGGCAGCAGGACAACAAGGCAGCAGGACAACAAGGCAGCAGGACAACAAGGTAGCAGGACAACAAGGCAGCAAGACAATAAGGCAGCAGGACAACAAGGCAGCAGGACAACAAGGCAGCAAGACAACAAGGCAGCAGGACAACAAGGCAGCAGGACAACAAGGCAGCAAGACAATAAGGCAGCAGGACAACAAGGCAGCAGGACAACAAGGCCGCAGGACAACAAGGCAGCAGGACAACAAGGCAGCAGGACAACAAGCAGCAGACAACAAGACAAGACACAAGGCAGCAGGACAACAAGGCAGCAGGACAACAAGGCAGCAGGACAACAAGGCAGCAGGACAACAAGGAAGCAGTACAACAAGGCACCAAGACAACAAGGCAGCAAGACAACAAGCAGAACAACAAGACAACAAGACAGCAAGGCAGCACGACAAGGCATGCAGCAAGACAACAAGGCAGCAAGACAAGGCACAAGACGACAAGCAGCAGGACAACAAGGCAGCAGGACAACAAGGCAGCAGGACAACAAGGCAGCAGGACAACAAGGCAGAAGGACAACAAGGCAGCAGGACAACAAGGCAGCAGGACAACAAGGCAGCAAGACAACAAGGCAGAAGGACAACAAGGCAGCAGGACAACAAGGCAGCAGGACAACAAGGCAGAAGGACAACAAGGCAGCAGGACAACAAGGCAGCAGGACAACAAGGCAGCAGGACAACAAGGCAGCAGGACAACAAGGCAGCAAGACAACAAGGCAGCAGGACAACAAGGCAGCAGGACAACAAGGCAGCAGGACAACAAGGCAGCAGGACAACAAGGCAGCAAGACAACAAGGCAGCAGGACAACAAGGCAGCAGGACAACAAGGCAGCAGGACAACAAGGCAGCAGGACAACAAGGCAGCAGGACAACAAGGCAGCAAGACAACAAGGCAGCAGGACAACAAGGCAGCAGGACAACAAGGCAGCAGGACAACAAGGCAGCAGGACAACAAGGCAGCAGGACAACAAGGCAGCAGGACAACTAGGCAGCAGGACAACAAGGCAGCAGGACAACAAGGCAGCAGGACAACAAGGCAGCAAGACAACAAGGCAGCAGGACAACAAGGCAGCAGGACAACAAGGCAGCAGGACAACAAGGCAGCAAGACAACAAGGCAGCAAGACAACAAGACAACAAGGCAGCAGGACAACAAGGCAGCAAGACAACAAGGTAGCAGGACAACAAGGCAGCAGGACAACAAGCAGCAAGCAGGACACAGCAAGGCAGCAAGACAACAACTCAGCAAGACAACAAGGCAGCAAGACAATAAGGCAGCAAGACAACAAGGCAGCAAGACAACAAGGCAGCAGGACAACAAGGAAGCAAGACAATAAGGCAGCAGCAAGGACAACAAGGCAGCAGGACAACAAGCAGCAGACAATAAGGCAGCAAACAATAAGGCAGCAAGACAACAAGACAATAACAGCAAGACAACAAGGCAGCAGGACAACAAGCAGCAGCAGGCAGCAAACAATAAGGCAGCAAGACAACAAGGCAGCAAGACAACAAGGCAGCAGGACAACAAGGCAGCAGACAGGCACAACAAGGCAGCAAGGCAGCACAACAAGGCAGCAGGACAACAAGCAGCAGACAACAGGAGCAAACAATAAGGCAGCAAGACAACAAGCCAGCAGGACAACAAGGACAACAAGGCAGCAAGACAACAAGGCAGCAGGACAACAAGGCAGCAGGACAACAAGGCAGCAACACAACAAGGCAGCAGGACAACAAGGCAGCAGGACAACAAGGCAGCAAGACAACAAGGCAGCAGGACAACAAGGCAGCAAGACAACAAGGCAGCAGGACAACAAGGCAGCAAGACAACAAGGCAGCAGGACAACAAGGCAGCAGGACAACAAGGCAGCAAGACAACAAGGCAGCAGGACAACAAGGCAGCAAGACAACAAGGCAGCAGGACAAAAAGGCAGCAGGACAACAAGGCAGCAAGACAACAGGACAACAAGGCAGCAGGACAACAAGGCAGCAGGACAACAAGGCAGCAAGACAACAAGGCAGCAAGACAACAGGACAACAAGGCAGCAGGACAACAAGGCAGCAGGACAACAAGGCAGCAGGACAACAAGGCAGCAGGACAACAAGGCAGCAGGACAACAAGGCAGCAAGACAACAAGGCAGCAAGACAACAAGGCAGCAAGACAACAAGGCAGCAAGACAACAAGACAACAAGGCAGCAGGACAACAAGGCAGCAAGACAACAAGGCAGCAAGACAACAAGACAACAAGGCAGCAAGACAACAAGGCAGCAAGAGAACAAGGCAGCAAGACAACAAGGCAGCAGGACAACAAGGCAGCAGAACAACAAGGCAGCAGGACAACAAGGCAGCAAGACAACAAGGCAGCAAGACAACAAGGCAGCAAGACAACAAGGCAGCAAGACAACAAGGCAGCAAGACAACAAGGCAGCAAGACAACAAGGCAGCAAGACAACAAGGCAGCAAGACAACAAGGCAGCAGGACAACAAGGCAGCAAGACAACAAGGCAGCAAGACAACAAGGCAGCAAGACAACAAGGCAGCAGGACAACAAGGCAGCAGGACAACAAGGCAGCAAGACAACAAGGTAACAGGACAACAAGGCAGCAGGACAACAAGGCAGCAGGACAACAAAGCAGCAGGACAACAAGGCAGCAGGACAACAAAGCAGCAGGACAACAAGGCAGCAAGAAAACAAGGCAGCAGGACAACAAGGCAGCAGGACAACAAGGCAGCAGGACAACAAGGCAGCAGGACAACAAGGCAGCAAGACAACAAGGCAGCAAGACAACAAGGCAGCAGGACAACAAGGCAGCAGGACAACAAGGCAGCAAGACAACAAGGCAGCAAGACAACAAGGCAGCAAGACAAAAAGGCAGCAGGACAACAAGACAGCAGGACAACAAGGCAACAGAACAATAAGGCAGCAGGACAACAAGGCAGCAAGACAACAAGGCAGCAAGACAACAAGGCAGCAAGACAACAAGGCAGCAAGACAACAAGGCAGCAAGACAACAAGGCAGCAAGACAACAAGACAACAAGGCAGCAGGACAACAAGGCAGCAAGACAACAAGGCAGCAAGACAACAAGACAACAAGGCAGCAAGACAACAAGGCAGCAAGAGAACAAGGCAGCAAGACAACAAGGCAGCAGGACAACAAGGCAGCAGAACAACAAGGCAGCAGGACAACAAGGCAGCAAGACAACAAGGCAGCAAGACAACAAGGCAGCAAGACAACAAGGCAGCAAGACAACAAGGCAGCAAGACAACAAGGCAGCAAGACAACAAGGCAGCAAGACAACAAGGCAGCAAGACAACAAGGCAGCAGGACAACAAGGCAGCAAGACAACAAGGCAGCAAGACAACAAGGCAGCAAGACAACAAGGCAGCAGGACAACAAGGCAGCAGGACAACAAGGCAGCAAGACAACAAGGACAACAAGGCAGCAGGACAACAAGGCAGCAGGACAACAAGGCAGCAAGGACAACAAGGCAGCAGGACAACAAGGCAGCAAGGACAACAAGGCAGCAGGACAACAAGGCAGCAAGGCAGCAACAACAAGGCAGCAAGACAACAAGGCAGCAGGACAACAAGGCAGCAGGACAACAAGGCAGCAGGACAACAAGGCAGCAAGACAACAAGGCAGCAGGACAACAAGGCAGCAGGACAACAAGGCAGCAGGACAACAAGGCAGCAAGACAACAAGGCAGCAAGACAATAAGGCAGCAAGACAACAAGGCAGCAGGACAACAAGCCAGCAGGACAACAAGGCAGCAAGACAACAAGGCAGCAGGACAACAAGGCAGCAAGACAACAAGGCAGCAGGACAACAAGGCAGCAGGACAACAAGGCAGCAAGACAACAAGGCAGCAGGACAACAAGGCAGCAGGACAACAAGGCAGCAGGACAACAAGGCAGCAAGACAACAAGGCAGCAGGACAACAAGGCAGCACGACAACAAGGCAGCAGGACAACAAGGCAGCAGCAAGGACAACAAGGCAGCAGGACAACAGGACAACAAGGCAACAAAACAACAGCAGGACAAGGCAGCAGGACAACAAGGCAGCAAGACAACAAGGCAGCAAAACAACAAGGCAGCAAGACAACAAGGCAGCAGGACAACAAGGCAGCAGGACAACAAGGCAACAGAACAACAAGGCAGCAGGACAACAAGGCAGCAGGACAACAAGGCAGCAAGACAACAAGGCAGCAAGACAACAAGGCAGCAGAACAACAAGGCAGCAAGACAACAAGGCAGCAGGACAAGGCAGCAGGACAATAGGGCAACAGAACAATAGGGCAACAGGACAACAGGGCAGGAGGACAACAAGGTGTCGCGTGGGGGTTCGAAACACGGGCTGGGTAATAAACACTCATGTTGGATGTTCTAGTATGAATATTAGATGGAGTATATGGGGACGCCAGGCATGACCTGCTCTGGCGAGTGCCTGGAGGGCGAGCGGCATACAAATAATACTAGGTCAGCAGTAACGATTAGTATAACAGTCAGTGATTCATGCAGGATGCTGTGAATCAGTAACGGTTGGTATGAGTCATTACTACTGACTCTACTGGTAATTGATACTACTGAAAAAGGCAGCAGGTCAACATGACAATATAACATGACAACAGAACAGCAGGCAACATGAAAACAGGACAAGAGAACAGCAGAGCAACAGAACAACAGGGCAACAGGACAGCAGTGAATAGAACAGCAGAACAGCAGTGCAACAGGACAGCAGATCAGCAGGGCAACAGAACAGGGCAACAGAACAGCAATGAAATAGGACAACAGAACAGCAGGGCAACAGAACAGCACTGAAATAGGACAGCAGAACAGCAGGGCAACCGGACAGCAAAACAACAGGACAACTTTACAGCAATACAGCAGGGCAACAGGACAACAGGACATAAAAACAACAGGACAGCTTTACAGCAATACAGCAAGACAGCAGGACAACAGGACAGTAGGGCAGCAGGACAACAGAACAACAGGACAATAGGATAGCAGGTCAACATGATAACAGAACACCTGGACAACAGGACAGCAGGACAATAGAACAACATGAAAGGAGGGCTTCAGGAATGAGTTTACTGCTCACTGTAAGAAAGACGACTCTTCTTAATTAAATCTCTGTCCTTTGCATCATTCACCAGCAACCTTTGTGACGTCCAACTTTTTGGGTTTGAAACACATCATGTGTGATGTAACATCTAAATTCTCTTCTAACTGCGGTTATCAGACATACACACTTTTTTGAGCTTCTGCAGACTCTTTTCGTCTCTCACATTTTTTTTTTTTTGAACAAAACTGGATACATCAGCAGTGTGATGCTACCCTATTTCATGTGATGGTTACACAGATACTATATCTCTCTGTCTTACTTCATCACGAAGGATGGAGTGCTAGCCTTGCTGAGCACTGTCATGTTAGAGATAACAGTCATCCTATTAACTGGTCCTCTGCCAGAACTGTCTCCCCTTCTAACCTTCACAGACACCGTCTTATTGAAGCATCCCTTATACACAACTTTCCTAATATGAATCTTAGTCCTGGCTTTGTCTCTTTTGATGCTTTCCTATCTCATTATGTTGTCAAATGCTTTAATCTTGAGAACACTCGTCACTTGACCTTCACTTCCTCCCCTCCTCCTCACCGTCTCCTTACCTCTGCTCCGACTTTTGTTGTTTTTCTTCCTGCACTTTCTGTTTTCTGCCTTGGCAGGTTCTGTGTTGCCGGGGCTTTGTCATATCCCTGTAGACCCGTAGCTCCCCTACAGCATTCCTCTGCTCACTTGGTGCTGTGTACTGCCACAACTACTACTACTGCTACTACTGATATTTCTTCTACTACTGTTGCTACTACTACTACTACTTTTGCTACTACTACTATTGCTGCTGCTACTACTACCACTACTACTACTACTAATTCTGCTACTGCTACTCCTACTACTACTATTACTACTACTACTAATGCTTCTGTTGCTGCTACTGCTACTACTACTGCTACTATTACTATTTCTACTACAACTGCTGCTGCTACTATAACTACTGCCGCTACTACTACTACCATTGCTGCTGCTACTACTACTACTATTACAACTA
>NC_091311.1:25651285-25706215 GCF_038502225.1 Cherax quadricarinatus
GACCTGGACAGACTGGACACATGGTCCAGCAAATGGCTTCTCGAATTTAATCCTGACAAATGCAAAGTCATGAAGATAGGGAAAGGGCACAGAAGATCACAGACAGAGTATAGGCTAGGTGGCCAAAGACTGCAAACCTCACTCAAGGAGAAAGATCTTGGGGTGAGTATAACACCGAGCATGTCTCCGGAAGCAAACATCAACCAGATAACTGCTGCAGCATATGGGCGCCTGGCAAACCTGAGAACAGCGTTCCGATACCTTAGTAAGGAATCGTTCAAGACACTGTACACCATGTATGTCAGGCCCATACTGGAGTATGCAGCACCTGTTTGGAACCCGCACTTGTTAAAGCACGTCAAGAAACTAGAGAAAGTACAAAGGTTTGCGACAAGGTTAGTTCCAGAGCTAAGGGGAATGTCCTATGAAGAAATATTAAGGGAAATCGGACTGACGACACTGTAGGACAGGAGGGTCAGGGAAGACATGATAACGACATATAAAATACTGCGTGGAATAGACAAGGTGGACAAAGACAGGATGTTCCAGGAGGGGACACAGAAACAAGAGGCCACAATTGGAAGTTGAAGACACAAATGAGTCAGAGAGATATTAGGAAGTATTTCTTCAGTCATAGAGTTGTCAGGCAGTGGAATAGCCTAGAAAATGACGTAGTGGAGGCAGGAACCATACACAGTTTTAAGACGAGGTTTGATAAAGCTCATGGAGCGGGGAGAGAGAGAGCCCAGTAGCAACCGGTGAAGAGGCGGGGCCAGGAGCTAAGACTCGACCCCTGCAACCACAAATAGGTGAGTACAAATAGGTGAGTACATACACATACACACACCTCTAGCTAGCAGTTTATTCCCTGTCAAAATTAAACATCTCTCCGGCTAATCTTCTTACCGCGTCACGCGCACATGAATCCTCATCCGATTAGGTACAAATTATTCATAATATCTGTGTTGGCCTTCTGGAAGGGATATATAATAACCCTGTTGTTGGTGGCGGCGTTCAGTGTGAGGTATACCACACACCATATAACCTTAGCTTCCTGCACCCACATAACTCCAGCTTTCTGCACGCACATAAACCCAGCTTCCTGCGCCCGCACAACACCAGCTTCCTGCACTCACATAACTCCAGCTTTCTGCACGCACATAAACCCAGCTTCCTGCGCCCGCACAACTCCAGCTTCCTGCACTCACATAACTCCAGTCTCCTGTACCCACATAACCCCAGCCTCCAGCACTCACATAACACTAGCTTCCTGCACCCACTTAACACCAGCTTCTGCATCCACCTGTTTAACCTTTTAGCCAACTCAACTTCCCACTCCACCAATCCTAGCACCAGCTTCCCACACCTACAATTTTTCCTCAGCAATCTCTACCTGTCTCTACTTACACTCCATCCACCCGTTTTACATCAACCACTTCCACTACTTCCCCTTCCCCTCCCATGCTGTCATCCTCTTTTCTCATCTTGCATGACACTGCCAACACAGTCGACAAAATTGTGCTGGCGGCCACTCAAATAACGAAACACTTTGGTCCTGGCTATCCAACTCTCCTAAACTCCCTTCTTTCATTCAGTAAGCTCCCAGTTATTGTCTTTCCTTCTGATTTGTTCTTTCTATCTGCTCCCTCAGAAAACAGACATCCAGTCACATCTGTCATCAAATCCACTGCACATTCACATATCTTTCAGTCCGTCCCCACTCTTACTATCTCTCTCCCACCTACTTCCATCCCTTCCATTTCCACTACCTTTACCTTTTCAAATTCCGATCACCCTCATCTTCACCCCGCCCATCACGCTTTGCTTCCATACGGAAAATCTGCAACTCGTCTACTCACACTTCTCTCGACAAGCCATTTGGTGTCCCGTAGCTGGATAGCTAGCGCACTCAGCTCACACACACTGAGGTCTGGAGATCGAATCTCCAGTACGGCTGGAAAACTTTAGGACGTGTTGCCTTAAGACACCTGGTGTCCATGTTCACCCATCAATATAATGGGTATCTGGGTGTAAGTCGACTGGTATGAGTCGCATCCTGGGACAAAACTGACCTAATTTGCCCGAAATGCTCTGCATAACAAGCGGCTTTCTATATATTAGTATGCCATTGATGTCAGCTAGGCCTGTATACCTTGTACATGTATTTGTAGAAAGAGATATATTATTATTATTATTATTATTATTATTATTATTATTATTATTATTATTATTATTATTATTATTATTATTATTATTATTACATGATAAAACCTCGTACTCCGACTCCTCCCTCTTTTACATCCTAACGCCAACGCTCATCCAACGTATTCACAAAACATACCACCCCAGACAACGTTGCTGTGATGGGGCTCAGAATGAATCTGGAATGTCAGATCTTCCCGAACACCGCCAACACCTCACAACATATCTCTCAGTCTCAAAGTTCAGTATACACGCCTACAACACAAACACATACTGGCTGAGTTCGTTGAGTTGGCGCACTCAGTCGTTCTGCTAAACAGCACGTGTGTGCATAACGCTCAGTGTATCAGGCACCTTGCCTTGCTGCACAGCTTGCCAGTCTCTTGCTGAACTCTACATTGGCGTAGCTATTCTGTTTAACAGCACTAAACGCCACGAATTCCTTGTCCCTTCTCATATCTTCACAGCATGACCATTAAACATTTCACTCATCGTGGTGGCATCACCAACTATGCTACATACACATGATCAAACACAAACATTGACATTCATGATCTCACTCTATTCTCCATTCAAGCCAACCTTCCGGTCTACCTTCTTGCAGACCTCAAAGCAAAACATATTGCCTGCCATGACACTTACATCAACCAATACGGTACACAGCTCTTCCAGGTAGTCCCCCCAGAAATACCTTGTACATCATGGACCACACTTCAACATATGTTTCACTTACAGACGTCAGGAGAAACTTGACATTGCCATTACCCACAGAGCCAGTAATCGTTTTATATCTCCTTGTTCCTTGTCCTGACTAATTACATTACTATCGCTACATTTCTTCAAACCCTTTGCTCATCCTCATCAACCCCACTCCTGCATACTCACGAGCAGACTGAGACACCCTCAAATAACACCTCCATCACACTGACCTCACACACAACTACGACAACAGACCCATTACAGATATAAACATAACTAGAATGTGTGCAACGTTCCATCACATAGGCAGTGCCCAAGGGACACAACAAGTTAAGCTTCTGACTCACGAAATCGTAATGACACGATTGCAAACAAACCATACCACGGGCGGGGATAGAACCCGCGATCAGAGAGTTTGCAATCGTGTCATTACAATTTCGTGAGTCATGTTAACGGCTTTGAGGGGACTTGAGCTAGAGTTCGTCACGGCCACGCTAGCTGGAGATTCTCTGTAAAAATTTGCATTTGTGGTCACAGTGGTGCCTATGCTAACCTTCCTATGGTGTAGAAATATATCTAGTTGGACGAATCTTATTGTGGCTAGCTGGTCCAGTGGCTAACGCGACGGTCTGGAGTTTTGAGACTCTGATCGCGGGTTCTATCCCGCCCGTGGTATGGTAAGTTAAGTTATCCCTTCCGCACGTCCGACAGGATGAAGTGTCTCCTCTGCTGCTGTCACTGTTTTGCCTCTGATCAACACAGGCTCATCCAAATATAATGAGATCTCTCTAGTCTGCGGTTGCATATCATCCACAGCCTGGAAAAGGACTACAACCGACACTATCTCTCATAAACACCACGGATGGACACCACATTAGGAATCCTAAGAAATTCTAGAGTTTCATCCTGAAAGTCACGGAAACCCCAAACACAACGCAATTCCATCACATCACTCATAACAAGAGACATATCTCTGACCCAGCAGAGGCTGTACACATCTTCAAGGAAATCTGAGAAAACATTCCACCCACACCCACCAGATCCGGCCACACTTCAGCACACACGATATATGGAACACTGCATCACTGACCAGGCATATCTCCGTACACGACCCAGTCATTACTCTAGACACTCTCCTTCACACACGTTCTTAATTAACACACCTTTCACACAACATGACGCCAAGTCTCTTCTCACCAGCTTTACCCGGGGAGCATCTGGTCTATCCCACTCTCAACTTAGACATCTTCCACGCTGTTTCTACTGCTCTCACTGACCTTTTCAACGCATCTCTTACCTCTGGCTATTTTCTCACTTTCTTTTAGTATGCTACGGCTTCATTCATCCCACAGCCAAACAAAGACTTGACCGACCTGAAGAATTACAGGCTCATAAGCCTGCTAACCCCCCCCCCCCAAGACTTTTGAGAAGCCCTTAAACACATGACTATGTACTCATCTTAAGATTAAGCTAAACGGCCGACAGATTAGTTTTCGACAACACCGCCCTACACTAGACGCTCTAAACACCATCTTAAATTTCTTGTAAGTCAACAAAGCCAAAGTTATACTACTGCCATCGTTGCCAAGGACGTGGAGAAGGCTTTCGACGCAGTTTGGCATGACGGCCTGAACTACAAACTTTGTAATTCGTTGGACTTTGCTACCAGCATGGCAAAATTACTTTGCAACTTCCTTGATGACTGTACGGAACTGCTTCTCTAACTACTTCACGTAGGAGTCCCACAAGGCACTGTGTTTTCTCCTACTCTCTACGTGCTCTACGGTCTACACAAAGTACATACGTATTAAAGCCCATACATCCAAACACTATCGCCATCGTTTATGTAAACGGTATTATATAAATCACTGCTTACGAAAACACCAGATCTTGACAACGCGAGGTTGACAAGATCAGCACAGCACGTGGGAACTCTTGTGGCGCATCAAAACTAAGGTCAAGTCTAAAATAATATATTTCCATCATAGACGTGGTATCCCTACCCTTGTCGAACTCAGAAACACTATTTCATGAACACCTGTACACGTACATCTTCCACCATCATACTTGGAGTTAACCTGGACTCTAAACTGCGGATGCACAAACACACATCACCGCTAAGAGAGATATGGCCAATGCTGCTCTCACTCTCTTATACAGACTCTAAAGTGAACATACCTCCACAAAACTTCACCTAAATACTACTCTTATTAGGCGCCTCACCACATACGCACCACTCTCTGGCTGGCGAATCTAGAATCGGCAGTTACACCAGTACTGGATGTGAGGTTGCAGGACTTTGCTACAAGCAAAGACAGTCAGAGTTAGCATACCAGCTCTGAACGACTCAACGACAGACAGCTCAACGGACTCGAGACGTACCTTCCTTGACGGCACTATTAGACGTGAATATATGGTTTACAAAACCGACAAGTTGATAAATAAGACATTTGTGCAACGTCGGGGATTCTTTACTGATAAAACGTTTCGCCATCCAGTAACCTCTTCAGTTCATTGCAGAGAAAGGTGGAAGATGAGGCGGAGTTTCAGGTAATCAGTCCCTCAGCCTGGAGTCGATGTGTTTAGTCCATCAATTTTGATGAAAGTCAAGAAAAAAAATCGGTAAAGATTCTCTAATGTTGCACAAGTGTCTTATTTATCAGCTATTAGATGCCTCACAATCCCCTAAATTTCTTCCAGGCTTTTTACAATCCTCTCCCTCTCTACACCTGTTAACTAAGACACCCTTCCTGCACTTTGCTGGTGTGAACCTGTAACAACGCTCTGATTACTTTCTTTGCCAACACCACCATGGCCTTATAGCACAGTAGTTCCCGTCTTTGCCACACCTCCCCCATAGCCATGGACCTGTCTCTCTGTGTAGGGAGACAAAGAGTCTGACCCACTGTCGTCTTGGTGTCTGGTATATCGTTTGACTTTCTCCTCCCGAGCCTGACCAGTCATGACATGCTGACAGTGAAACACACAGCAGTGCCTATGCTGCTGGGTCTAGCCGCGGCTCTTTTCACAATAATAATTCCTCTCCTCCACTATTGTTCTATTCCCATTTCCCACTCCGCTTGGGTCCTTAGGTGAGCGTAACCTCTTCCTCCTCCTACTACTACTACTGTTACTACTACTACTACTACTACTACTGTTACTACCACTACTACTACTACTACTGTTACTACCACTACTACTACTACTACTGTTACTACCACTACTACTACTACTACTACTACTGTTACTACCACTACTACTACTACTACTGTTACTACCACTACTACTACTACTACTACTACTACTACTACTACTACTACTACTACTACTACTACTACTACGGTCACAATATCCTTTCCAGATAGTATTTTTTTGAAAACCCGATTATCAGATATTTAAGAAATCACGAGAGATTCATTAATGGTTCATCGGTAGCCCTACAGGTTTAGTGCTCTCTAAAGTGCTATATTAGCCCTTAAAGGTTTAGTACTTCCATAGTTGCTGTATGACTTCTACAGGTTTAGCTCTTCCTCTGGTGATTTATAATCCCTACGGGTTTGATGTTTCCTTATGATTACCGTATATGAAGTGGTTATAATAATAGTAATAATAATAATAATAAAATAATAATAATAATAATAATACAAGACGTCTTTTTCATCTTCACCTTCTTCGTCTACTTCTTCTTCTTCTTCTTCTTCTTCTTCTTCTTCTGCTTCTGCTTCTTCTTCTTCTTCTTCTTCTTCTTTTTCTTTTTCTTTTTCTTTTTCTTCTTCTTCTTCTTCTTCTTCTTCTTCTTCTTCTTTTTCTTTTTCTTTTTCTTTTTCTTTTTCTTTTTCTTCTTCTTCTTCTTTTTCTTTTTCTTTTTCTTTTTCTTCTTATTCTTCTTCTTCTTCTTCTTCTTCTTCTTTTTTTTTTTTTTTTTTTTTCTTTTTTTTTTTCTTCTTCTTCTTCTTCTTCTTCTTCTTCTTCTTCTTTTTCTTCTTCTTCTTCTTCTTCTTCTTCTTCTTCTTCTTCTTCTTCTTCTTCTTTTTCTTTTTCTTTTTCTTTTTCTTTTTCTTTTTCTTTTTCTTCTTCTTTTTCTTCTTCTTTTTCTTCTTCTTTTTCTTCTTCTTTTTCTTCTTCTTTTTCTTCTTTTTCTTCTTTTTCTTCTTCTTTTTCTTCTTCTTTTTCTTCTTTTTCTTCTTTTTCTTCTTCTTCTTCTTCTTCTTCTTCTTCTTCTTCTTCTTCTTCTTCTTCTTCTTCTTCTTCTTCTTCTTCTTCTTCTTCTTCTTCTTCTTCTTCTTCTTCTTCCTGTCTGGGATACTGATGCAATATCTGACTATCATAACAGAACTTACAACAGTTTACCAAATTAGACTTTTCAGTTAACTAATTGCTTTACTCATATTTCTGATGCGTTGATTTTTGATTCGAAGAACTGGTGGGGCTCCGTGGTACCTGCAAGTGTGCAAGAACTGGTGGGGCTCCGTGGTACCTGCAAGTGTGCAAGAACTGGTGGGGCTCTGCGGTATCTGCAAGTGTGCAAGAACTGGTGGGGCTCTGCGGTACCTGCAAGTGTGCAAGAACTGGTGGTACCTGCGAGTGTGCAAGAACTGGTGGGGCTCTGTGGTACCTGCAAGTGTGCAAGAACTGGTGGGGCTCCGTGGTACCTGCAAGTGTGCAAGAACTGGTGGGGCTCTGTGGTACCTGCAAGTGTGCAAGAACTGGTGGGGCTCTGTGGTACCTGCAAGTGTGCAAGAACTGGTGGGGCTCCGTGATACCTGCAAGTGTGCAAGAACTGGTGGGGCTCCGTGGTACCTGCAAGTGTGCAAGAACTGGTGGGGCTCTGTGGTACCTGCAAGTGTGCAAGAACTGGTGGGGCTCCGTGGTACCTGCAAGTGTGCAAGAACTGGTGGGGCTCCGTGGTACCTGCAAGTGTGCAAGAACTGGTGGGGCTCCGTGGTACCTGCAAGTGTGCAAGAACTGGTGGGGCTCCGTGGTACCTGCAAGTGTGCAAGAACTGGTGGGGCTCTGTGGTACCTGCAAGTGTGCAAGAACTGGTGGGGCTCCGTGGTACCTGTAAGTGTGGAAGAACTGGTGGGGCTCCGTGGTACCTGCAAGTGTGGAAGAACTGGTAAGGCTCCGTGGTACCTGCAAGTGTGGAAGAACTGGTGGGGCTCCGTGGTACCTGCAAGTGTGCGAGAACTGGTGGGGCTCTGTGGTACCTGGAAGTGTGCAAGAACTGTTGGGGCTCTGTGGTACCTGCAAGTGTGCAAGAACTGGTGGGGCTCCGTGGTACCTGCAAGTGTGCAAGAACTGGTGGGGCTCTGTGGTACCTGCAAGTGTGCAAGAACTGGTGGGGCTCTGTGGTACCTGCACGTGTGCAAGAACTGGTAGGGCTCCGTGGTACCTGCAAGTGTGCAAGAACTGGTGGGGCTCCGTGGTACCTGCAAGTGTGCAAGAACTGGTGGGGCCCCGTGGTACCTGCACGTGTGCAAGAACTGATGGGGCTCCGTGGTACCTGCAAGTGTGGAAGAACTGGTGGGGCTCCGTGGTACCTGTAAGTGTGCAAGAACTGGTGGGGCTCCGTGGTACCTGCAAGTGTGGAAGAACTGGTGGGGCTCCGTGGTACCTGCAAGTGTGCAAGAACTGGTGGGGCTCCGTGGTACCTTCAAGTGTGCAAGAACTGGTGGGGCTCTGTGGTACCTGCAAGCGTGGAAGAACTGGTGGGGCTCCGTGGTACCTGTAAGTGTGGAAGAACTGGCGGGGCTCCGTGGTACCTGCACTGTGCAAGAACTGGTGGGGCTCCGTGGTACCTGTAAGTGTGCAAGAACTTGTGGGGCTCCATGGTATCTGCAAGTGTGGAAGAACTGGTGGGGCTCAGTGGTACCTGCAAGTGTGCAAGAACTGGTGGGGCTCTGTGGTACCTGCAAGTGTGCAAGAACTGGTGCGGCTCTGTGGTACCTGCACGTGTGCAAGAACTGGTGGGGCTCCGTGGTACCTGCAAGTGTGCAAGAACTGGTGGGGCTCCGTGGTACCTTCAAGTGTGCAAGAACTGGTGGGGCTCTGTGGTACCTGCAAGCGTGGAAGAACTGGTGGGGCTCCGTGGTACCTGCAAGTGTGGAAGAACTGGCGGGGCTCCGTGGTACCTGCAAGTGTGCAAGAACTGGTGGGGCTCCGTGGTACCTGTAAGTGTGCAAGAACTTGTGGTGCTCCATGGTATCTGCAAGTGTGGAAGAACTGGTGGGGCTCAGTGGTACCTGCAAGTGTGCAAGAACTGGTCGGGCTCTGTGGTACTTGCAAGTGTGCAAGAACTGGTGGGGCTCTGTGGTACCTGCAAGTGTGCAAGAACTGGTGCGGCTCTGTGGTACCTGCACGTGTGCAAGAACTGGTGGGGCTCCGTGGTACCTGCAAGTGTGCAAGAACTGGTGGGGCTCCGTGGTACCTGCAAGTGTGCAAGAATTGGTGGGGCTCCGTGGTACCTGCAAGTGTGCAAGAGAGTGGGAGTAGTTGTAGGAGTGTGGGAGTGAGTTGTAAAAGAGTGGGAATGAGTTGTAGGAGTGTGAGTTGTAAGAGAGTAGGAGGGAGTTGTAGGAGTATGGGAGTGAGTTGGAAGAGAGTGGGAGTGAGTTGTAGGAGTGTGGGAGCAAGAAGAGAGTGGGAGTGAGTTGTATGAGTGTGGGAGTGAGTTGTAGGAGTGTGGGAGTGAGTTGTAGGAGTGTGGGAGTGAGTTGTAGGAGAGTGGGAGTTGTAGGGGTGTGGGAGTGAGTTATAAGAGAGTGGGAGTGAGTTGCAGGAGTGTGGGAGTGAGTTGTAAGAGACTAGGAGTGAGTTGTAAAAGTGTGGGAGTGAGTTGAAAGAGAGTTGGAGGGAGTTGTAGGAGTGTGGGCGTGAGTTGTAGGAGAGTGGGAGTTGTAGGGGTGTGGGAGTGAGTTGTAAGAGAGTGGGAGTGAGTTGCAGGAGTGTGGGAGTGAGTTGTAAGAGAGTGGGAGTGAGTTGTAAAAGTGTGGGAGTGAGTTGAAAGAGAGTGGGAGGGAGTTGTAGGAGTGTGGGAGTGAGTTGTAAGAGAGTGGGAGTGAGTTGTAGGAGTGTGGGAGTGAGTTGTAAGAGAGTGGGAGTTGTAGGGGGTGTTGGAGTGAGTTGCAAGAGAGTGGGAGTGAGTTGTAGAAGTGTGGGAGTGAGTTGTATGAGAGTGGGAGTTGTAGGGGTGTGGGAGTGAGTTGTAAGAGAGTGGGAATAGTTGTAGGAGTGTGGGAGTGAGTTGTAAGAGAGTGGGAATGAGTTGTAGGAGTGTGAGTTGTAAGAAAGTGGGAGGGAGTTGTAGGAGTATGGGAGCAAGAAGAGAGTGGGAGTGAACTTTAGGAGTGTGGGAGTGAGTTGGGAGAGAGTGGGAGTGAGTTCTAGGAGTGTGGGAGCAAGAAGAGAGTGGGAGTGAGTTTTAGGAGTGTAGGAGTGAGTTGTAGGAGTGTGGGAGTTACATGAGGTAATAGTTCCATGAAGGTTCTCATTTTGCAGTGAATCATCAACCAATACCACCATCACGTCCTCTGTCCCTTCTGTCCTGTCCCACACAGACCATCACGTCCTCTATCCCACACAGACACTCACGTCCTCTACCCCACACAGACCATCACGTCCTCTATCCCACACAGACCCTCACGTCCTCTATCCCACACAGACCCTCACGTCCTCTATCCCACACAGACCATCACGTCCTCTATCCCACACAGACCCTCACGTCCTCTATCCCACACAGACCCTCACGTCCTCTATCCCACACAGACCCTCACGTCCTCTATCCCACATAGACCCTCACGTCCTCTATCCCACACAGACCCTCACGTCCTCTATCCCACATAGACCCTCACGTCCTCTATCCCACACAGACCCTCACGTCCTCTATCCCACACAGACCCTCACGTATTCTATCCCACACAGACCCTCACGTCCTCTATCCCACATAGACCCTCACGTCCTCTATCCCACACAGACCCTCACGTCCTCTATCCCACACAGACCCTCACTTCCTCTATCCCACACAGACCCTCACGTCCTCTATCCCACACAGACCCTCACGTCCTCTATCCCACACAGACCCTCAGGTCCTCTACCCCACACAGACCCACACGTCCTCTATCCCACACAGACCCTCACGTCCTCTATCCCACACAGATCCTCACGTCCTCTATCCCACACAGATCCTCACGTCCTCTATCCCACACAGACCCTCACGTCCTCTATCCCACACAGATCCTCACGTCCTCTATCCCACACAGATCCTCACGTCCTCTATCCCACACAGACCCTCACGTCCTCTATCCCACACAGACCCTCACGTCCTCTAGCCCACACAGACCCTGACGTCCTCTATCCCACACAGGCCCTCACGTCCTCTATCCCACATAGAGCCTCACGTCCTCTATCCCACACAGACCCTCACGTCCTCTATCCTACACAGACCCTCACGTTCTCTATCCCACACAGACCCTCACGTCCTCAATCCCACACAGACCCTCACGTCCTCTATCCCACATAGACCCTCACGTCCTCTATCCCACACAGACCCTCACGTCCTCTATCCCACACAGACCCTCACGTCCTCTATCCCACACAGACCCTCACGTCCTCTATCCCACACAGACCTTCACATCCTCTATCCCACACAGACCCTCGCGTCCTCTATCCCACACAGACACTCACGTCCTCTATCCCTCACAGACCCTCACGTCCTCTATCCTACACAGACCCTCACGTCCTCTTTCCCACACAGACCCTCACGTCGTCTATCCCACACAGACCCTCACGTCCTCGATCCCACATAGACCCCTCACGTCCTCTATCCCACACAGATCCTCACGTCCTCTATCCCACATAGACCCTCACGTCCTCTATCCCACACAGACCCTCACGTCCTCTATCCCACACAGACCCTCACGTCCTCTATCCCACACAGACCCTCACGTCCTCTATCCCACATAGACCCCTCACGTCCTCTATCCCACACAGACCCTCACGTCCTCTATCCCACACAGACCCTCACGTCCTCTATCCCACACAGACCCTCACGTCCTCTATCCCACATAGACCCTCACGTCCTCTATCCCACACAGACCCTCACGTCCTCTATCCCACACAGACCCTCACTTCCTCTATCCCACACAGACCCTCACGTCCTCTATCCCACACAGACCCTCACGTCCTCTATCCCACACAGACCCTCAGGTCCTCTACCCCACACAGACCCACACGTCCTCTATCCCACACAGACCCTCACGTCCTCTATCCCACATAGACCCTCACGTCCTCTATCCCACACAGACCCTCACGTCCTCTATCCCACACAGACCCTCACGTCCTCTATCCCACACAGACCCTCACGTCCTCTATCCCACACAGACCCTCACGTGCTCTATCCTACACAGACCCTCACGTCCTCTATCCCACACAGACCCTCACGTCCTCTAGCCCACACAGACCCTCACGTCCTCTATCCCACACAGACCCTCACGTCCTCTATCCCACAAAGAGCCTCACGTCCTCTATCCCACACAGACCCTCACGTCCTCTATCCTACACAGACCCTCACGTTCTCTATCCCACACAGACCCTCACGTCCTCAATCCCACACAGACCCTCACGTCCTCTATCCCACATAGACCCTCACGTCCTCTATCCCACACAGACCCTCACGTCCTCTATCCCACACAGACCCTCACGTCCTCTATCCCACACAGACCCTCACGTCCTCTATCCCACACAGACCTTCACATCCTCTATCCCACACAGACCCTCGCGTCCTCTATCCCACACAGACCCTCACGTCCTCTATCCCTCACAGACCCTCACGTCCTCTATCCTACACAGACCCTCACGTCCTCTTTCCCACACAGACCCTCACGTCCTCTATCCTACACCGACCCTCACGTCCTCGATCCCACATAGACCCCTCACGTCCGCTATCCCACACAGACCCTCACGTCCTCTATCCCACACAGACCCTCACGTTCTCTATCCCACACAGACCCTCACGTCGTCTATCCCACACAGACCCTCACGTCCTCTATCCCACACAGACCCTCACGTCATCTATCCCACACAGACCCTCACGTCCTCTATCCCACACAGACCCTCACGTCCTCTATCCCACACAGACCCTCACGTCGTCTATCCCACACAGACCCTCACGTCCTCTATCCCACACAGACCCTCACGTCATCTATCCCACACAGACCCTCACGTCCTCTATCCCACACAGACCCTCACGTCCTCTATCCCACACAGACCCTCACGTCTCTATCCCACACAGACCCTCACGTCCTCTATCCCACACAGACCCTGACGTCCTCTATCCCACACAGATCCTCACGTCCTCTATCCCACATAGAGCTTCACGTCCTCTATCCCACACAGACCCTCACGTCTCTATCCCACACAGACCCTCACGTCCTCTATCCCACACAGACCCTGACGTCCTCTATCCCACACAGACCCTAACGTCCTCTATCCCACATAGAGCCTCACGTCCTCTATCCCACATAGACCCTCACCTCCTCTATCCCACACAGACCCTCACGTCCTCTATCCCACACAGACCCTCACGTCCTCTATCCCACATAGAGCCTCACGTCCTCTATCCCACATAGAGCCTCACGTCCTCTATCCCACACAGACCCTCACGTCCTCTATCCCACACAGACCCTCACGTCCTCTATCCCACACAGACCCTCACGTCCTCTATCCCACACAGACCCTCACGTCCTCTATCCCACACAGACCCTCACGTCCTCTATCCCACACAGACCCTCACGTCCTCTATCCCACATAGAGCCTCACGTCCTCTATCCCACATAGAGCCTCACGTCCTCTATCCCACACAGACCCTCACGTCCTCTATCCCACACAGACCCTCACGTCCTCTATCCCACACAGACCCTCACGTCCTCTATCCCACACTGGCAGTCATGTCCAATATTAAACACTGGTCGTCACGTTCCCTATCTCACACTGGCCGTCACGTTCCCTATCCCACACTGGCCGTCACGTTCCCTATCTCACACTGGCCGTCACGTTCCCTATCTCACACTGGCCGTCACGTTCCCTATCTCACACTGGCCGTCACGTTCCCTATCTCACACTGGACGTCACGTTCCCTATCTCACACTGGCCGTCACGTTCCCTATCCCACACTCGCCGTCACGTTAACTATCCCACACTGGCCGTCACGTTCCCTATCTCACACTGGCCGTCACGTTCCCTATCTCACACTGGCCGTCACGTTCCTTATCCCACACTGGCCGTCACGTTCCCTATCTCACACTGGTCTATCTCACACGTCACGTTCCCTATCTCACACTGGCCTATCACACACTGGCCGTCACGTTCCCTATCCCACACTGGCCGTCACGTTCCCTATCTCACACTGGCCGTCACGTCTTCTATTCTACACTGGCCGTCACGTCCTCTATTCCACACTGGTCATCACGTCCTCTATCCCACACTGGCCGTCACGTCCTCTATCCCACACTGGTCATCACGTACTCTATCCCACACTGGCCATCACGTCCTCTATCCCACGCTGGCCGTCACGTCCTCTATGCCACACTGGTCATCACGTCCTCTATCCCCCACTGGCCGTCACGTCCTCTATCCCACACTGGTCATCACGTCCTCTATCCCACACTGGCCGTCACGTCCTCTATTCTACACTGGCCGTCACGTCCTCTATCCCACACTGGCCGTCACGTCCTCTATTCCACACTGGTCATCACGTCCTCTATCCCACACTGGCCGTCACGTCCTCTATCCCACACTGGCCGTCACGTCCTCTATCCCACACTGGTCATCACGTCCTCTATCCCACACTGGCCGTCACGTCCTCTATCCCACACTGGCCGTCACGTCCTCTATCCCACACTGGTCATCACGTCCTCTATCCCACACTGGCCGTCACGTCCTCTATCCCACACTGGCCGTCACGTCCTCTATCCCACACTGGTCATCACGTCCTCTATCCCACACTGGCCGTCACGTCCTCTATCCCACACTGGCCGTCACGTCCTCTATCCCACACTGGCCGTCACGTCCTCTATCCCACACTGGCCGTCACGTCCTCTATCCCACACTGGTCATCACGTCCTCTATCCCACACTGGCCGTCACGTCCTCTATCCCACACTGGCCGTCACGTCCTCTATCCCACACTGGCCGTCACGTCCTCTATCCCACACTGGCCGTCACGTCCTCTATCCCACACTGGCCGTCACGTCCTCTATCCCACACTGGTCATCATGTCCTCTATCCCACACTGGCCGTCACGTCCTCTATCCCACACTGGCCGTCACGTCATTCATCCCACACTGGCCGTCACGTCCTCTATCCCACACTGGCCGTCACGTCCTCTATCCCACACTGACCATCACGTCCTCTATCCCACACTGGCCGTCACGTCCTCTATCCCACACTGGTCATCACGTCCTCTATCCCACACTGGCCGTCACGTCCTCTATCCCACACTGGTCATCACGTCCTCTATCCCACACTGGCCATCACGTCCTCTATCCCACACTGGCCGTCACGTCCTCTATCCCACACTGGCCATCACGTCCTCTATCCCACACTGGCCGTCACGTCCTCTATCCCACACTGGTCATCACGTCCTCTATCCCACACTGGCCGTCACGTCCTCTCTCCCACACTGGTCCTCTATCCCCCACTGGCCGTCACGTCCTCTATCCCACACTGGCCGTCACGTCCTCTATCCCACACTGGTCATCACGTCCTCTATCCCACACTGGCCGTCACGTCCTCTATCCCACACTGGTCATCACGTCCTCTATCCCACACTGGCCGTCACGTCCTCTATCCCACACTGGCCGTCACGTCCTCTATCCCACACTGGCCGTCACGTCCTCTATCCCACACTGGTCATAACGTCCTCTATCCCCCACTTTCCGTCACGTCCTCTATCCCACACTGGTCATCACGTCCTCTATCCCACACTGGCCGTCACGTCCTCTATCCCACACTGGCCGTCACGTCCTCCATCCCACACTGGCCGTCACGTCCTCTATCCCACACTGGTCATCACGTCCTCTATCCCACACTGGCCATCACGTCCTCTATCCCACGCTGGCCGTCACGTCCTCTATCCCACACTGGTCATCACGTCCTCTATCCCCCACTGGCCGTCACGTCCTCTATCCCACACTGGTCATCACGTCCTCTATCCCACACTGGCCGTCACGTCCTCTATTCCACACTGGCGGTCACGTCCTCTATCCCACACTGGTCATCACGTCCTCTATCCCACACTGGCCGTCACGTCCTCTATTCCACACTGGCCGTCACGTCCTCTATCCCACACTGGTCATCACGTCCTCTATCCCACACTGGCCGTCACGTCCTCTATCCCACACTGGCCGTCACGTCCTCTATTCCACACTGGCCGTCACGTCCTCTATCCCACACTGGCCGTCACGTCCTCTATTCCACACTGGCCGTCACGTCCTCTATTCCACACTGGCCGTCACGTCCTCTATCCCACACTGGCCGTCACGTCCTCTATTCCACACTGGCCGTCACGTCCTGTATTCCACACTGGCCGTCACGTCCTGTATCCCACACTGGTCATCACGTCCTCTATCCCCCACTGGCCGTCACGTCCTCTATCCCACACTGGTCATCACGTCCTCTATCCCACACTGGCCGTCACGTCCTCTGTCCCACACTGGCCGTCACGTCCTGTATCCCACACTGGTCATCACGTCCTCTATCCCCCACTGGCCGTCACGTCCTCTATCCCCCACTGGCCGTCACGTCCTCTATCCCACACTGGCCGTCACGTCCTCTATCCCACACTGGTCATCACGTCCTCTATCCCACACTGGCCGTCACGTCCTCTATCCCACACTGGTCATCACGTCCTCTATCTCACACTGGCCGTCACGTCCTCTATCCCACACTGGTCATCACGTCCTCTATCCCACACTGGCCGTCACGTCCTCTATCCCACACTGGCCGTCACGTCCTCTATCCCACACTGGCCGTCACGTCCTCTATCCCACACTGGTCATCATGTCCTCTATCCCACACTGGCCGTCACGTCCTCTATCCCCCACTGGCCGTCACGTCCTCTATCCCACACTGGCCATCACGTCATTCATCCCACACTGGCCGTCACGTCCTCTATCCCACACTGACCATCACGTCCTCTATCCCACACTGGCCGTCACGTCCTCTATCCCACACTGGTCATCACGTCCTCTATCCCACACTGGTCATCACGTCCTCTATCCCACACTGGTCATCACGTCCTCTATCCCACACTGATCATCACGTCCTCTATCCCACACTGGTTATCACGTCCTCTATCCCACACTGGTCATCAAATCCTCTATCCCACACTGGCCGTCACGTCCTCTATCCCACACTGGTCATACCTTGAGGTTACCTGGAGGTTATTCCAGGGATCAACGCCCCCGCGGCCCGGTCCATGACCAGGCCTCCCGATGGATCAGGGCCTGATCAACTAGGCTGTTACTGCTGACCGCTCGCAGTCCAACGTACGAGCCACAGCCCGGCTGATCCGGCATTGACTTTAGGTATCTGTCCAGCTCTCTCTCTTGAAGGCAGCCAGGGGTTTATTGGCAATTCCCCTAATCCTTGATGGGAGGCTGTTGAACAGTCTTGGGCCCCGGACACTTATGCTGTTTTCCCTTAGTGTACCAATGGCGCCCCTACTTTTTATTGGGAGCATTTTGCATCGCCTGCCCAGTCTTTTACTTTCGTAGGGAGTGATTTCTGTGTGCAGATTTGGGACCATTCCTTCCAAGATTTTCCAAGAGTAGATTATGATATATCTCTCCCTCCTGCGTTCCAACGAGTACAAGTCAAGTGCTTCCAAGCGTTCCCAGTAGTTAATGTGCTTGACAGAACTTATACGTGCAGTAAAGGATCTCTGTACACTCTCTAGATCTGCGATTTCACCTGCTTTGAATGGAGATGTTAATGTACAGCAGTATTCCAGCCTAGAGAGAACAAGTGATTTGAAAAGGATCATCATTGGCTTGGCATCTCTCGTTTTGAACGTTCTCATTATCCATCCTATCATTTTCTTTGCACGTGCGATCGTGGCACTGTTGTGATCCTTGAAAGTGAGATCCTCAGTCATTACTACTCCCAGGTCCCTTACATTATTTTTCCGCTCTATTGTATGGCCAGAGTCTGTAGTATACTCTGTTCAAGATATTATCTCCTCCAGTTTTCCATAACGGAGTAGTTGGAATTTGTCCTCATTGAACATCATATTGTTTACCGTTGCCCACTGGAAAACTTTGTTTATATCTTCTTGGAGGTCCTTAAGCCTCATGCGTCTAGTATCATCAAAGGATGATAGCAGATGACAGCTCTATCATGCAGATCCTAGTATCATCCGCAAAGGATGATACGTCATCACGTCCTCTATCCCACACTGGTCATCACGTCCTCTATCCCACACTGGCCATCACGTCCTCTATCCCACACTGGCCATCACGTCCTCTATCCCACACTGGCCATCACGTCCTCTATCCCACACTGGCCGTCACGTCCTCTATCCCACACTGGCCGTCACGTCCTCTATCCCACATGGACCATCACATCCTTGTTTCCTTCCTCCCTCCTTCCTTCCCACGTTATTCCTTCCTGTTCCTCTTCCCTTCCTGTTCCTCTTCCCTTCCTCCCTCCTTCCCTCCCACGTTATTCCTTCCTGTTCCTCTTCCCTTCCTCCCTCCTTCCCTCCCACGTTATTCCTTCCTGTTCCTCTTCCCTTCCTCCCTCCTTCCCTCCCACGTTATTCCTTCCTGTTCCTCTTCCCTTCCTCCCTCCTTCCCTCCCACGTTATTCCTTCCTGTTCCTCTTCTCTTCTTCCCTCCTTCCCTCCCACGTTATTCCTTCCTGTTCCTCTTCCCTTCCTCCCTCCTTCCCTCCCACGTTATTCCTTCGTGTTCCTCTTCCCTTCCTCCCTCCTTCCCTCCCACGTTATACCTTCCTGTTCCTCTTCCCTTCCTCCCTCCTTCCCTCCCACGTTCTACCTTCCAGTTCCTCTTTCCTTCCTCCCTCCTTCCCT
Organism: Cherax quadricarinatus; assembly: GCF_038502225.1. NCBI lineage: Eukaryota > Metazoa > Arthropoda > Malacostraca > Decapoda > Parastacidae > Cherax > Cherax quadricarinatus. Next base: position 25,670,273 of record NC_091311.1, read on the forward strand.
CCCACGTTATTCCTTCCTGTTCCTCTTCCCTTCCTCCCTCCTTCCCTCCCACGTTATTCCTTCCTGTTCCTCTTCCCTTCCTCCCTCCTTCCCTCCCACGTTATTCCTTCCTGTTCCTCTTCCCTTCCTCCCTCCTTCCCTCCCACGTTATTCCTTCCTGTTCCTCTTCCCTTCCTCCCTCCTTCCCTCCCACGTTATTCCTTCCTGTTCCTCTTCCCTTCCTCCCTCCTTCCCTCCCACGTTATTCCTTCCTGTTCCTCTTCCCTTCCTCCCTCCTTCCCTCCTACGTTATTCCTTCCTGTTACCTTCCAGTTCCTCCCTTCCTCCCTCCTTCCCTCCCACGTTATACCTTCCTGTTCCTCTTCCCTTCCTCCCTCCTTCCCTCCCACGTTATTCCTTCCTGTTCCTCTTCCCTTCCTCCCTCCTTCCCTCCCACGTTATTCCTTCCTGTTCCTCTTCCCTTCCTCCCTCCTTCCCTCCCACGTTATTCCTTCCTGTTCCTCTTCCCTTCCTCCCTCCTTCCCTCCCACGTTATACCTTCCTGTTCCTCTTCCCTTCCTCCCTCCTTCCCTCCCACGTTATTCCTTCCTGTTCCTCTTCCCTTCCTCCCTCCTTCCCTCCCACGTTATACCTTCCTGTTCCTCTTCCCTTCCTCCCTCCTTCCCTCCCACGTTATTCCTTCCTGTTCCTCTTCCCTTCCTCCCTCCTTCCCTCCCACGTTATTCCTTCCTGTTCCTCTTCCCTTCCTCCCTCCTTCCCTCCCACGTTATTCCTTCCTGTTCCTCTTCCCTTCCTCCCTCCTTCCCTCCCACGTTATTCCTTCCTGTTCCTCTTCCCTTCCTCCCTCCTTCCCTCCCACGTTATTCCTTCCTGTTCCTCTTCCCTTCCTCCCTCCTTCCCTCCCACGTTATTCCTTCCTGTTCCTCTTCCCTTCCTCCCTCCTTCCCTCCCACGTTATTCCTTCCTGTTCCTCTTCCCTTCCTCCCTCCTTCCCTCCCACGTTATTCCTTCCTGTTCCTCTTCCCTTCCTCCCTCCTTCCCTCCCACGTTATCCCTCCTTCCCTCCCACGTTATTCCTTCCTGTTCCTCTTCCCTTCCTCCCTCCTTCCCTCCCACGTTATTCCTTCCTGTTCCTCCTCTTCCCCTCCCTCCTTCCCTCCCACGTTATTCCTTCCTGTTCCTCTTCCCTTCCTCCCTCCTTCCCTCCCACGTTATACCTTCCTGTTCCTCTTCCCTTCCTCCCTCCTTCCCTCCCACGTTATTCCTTCCTGTTCCTCTTCCCTTCTTCCCTCCTTCCCTCCCACGTTATTCCTTCCTGTTCCTCTTCCCTTCTTCCCTCCTTCCCTCCCACGTTATTCCTTCCTGTTCCTCTTCCCTTCCTCCCTCCTTCCCTCCCACGTTATTCCTTCCTGTTCCTCTTTCCTTCCTCCCTCCTTCCCTCCCACGTTATTCCTTCCTGTTCCTCTTCCCTTCTTCCCTCCTTCCCTCCCACGTTATTCCTTCCTGTTCCTCTTCCCTTCTTCCCTCCTTCCCTCCCACGTTATTCCTTCCTGTTCCTCTTCCCTTCTTCCCTCCTTCCCTCCCACGTTATTCCTTCCTGTTCCTCTTCCCTTCTTCCCTCCTTCCCTCCCACGTTATTCCTTCCTGTTCCTCTTCCCTTCCTCCCTCCTTCCCTCCCACGTTATACCTTCCTGTTCCTCTTCCCTTCCTCCCTCCTTCCCTCCCACGTTATTCCTTCCTGTTCCTCTTCCCTTCCTCCCTCCTTCCCTCCCACGTTATTCCTTCCTGTTCCCTGGAAATAATTATAGCGTATTGGCCGACATTGTTGGCTGAATGTTGGAGGGGGATCCCCGCCCCCCATACCTCCCCCCCTCCCTCACTCTCCCCTGCCAGGTACCAGACTCAGTCAGGGTGAGTGAAGGAAGGTGAGGGAATATGAGCGAAGGAAGGTGAGGGAATATGAGTGAAGGAAGGTGAGGGAATATGAGCGAAGGAAGGTGAGGGAATATGAGCGAAGGAAGGTGAGGGAATATGAGTGAAGGAAGGTGAGGGAATATGAGCGAAGGAAGGTGAGGGAATATGATTGAAGGAAGGTGAGGGAATGTGAGTGAAGGAAGGTGAGGGAATATGATTGAAGGAAGGTGAGGGAATGTGAGTGAAGGAAGGTGAGGGAATATGAGCGAAGGAAGGTGAAGGAATATGAGCGAAGGAAGGTGAGGGAATATGAGCGAAGGAAGGTGAGGGAATATGAGCGAAGGAAGGTGAAGGAATATGAGTGAAGGAAGGTGAAGGAATATGAGCGAAGGAAGGTGAGGGAATATGAGCGAGAGTGTGTCGAGTGTGTGAGAGTGTGTCGAGCGACAGAGATAAAGAAAGTGACAATATCTGAAAAACGACGCAAATTTCAATCCATCTCAGAAAAAGGAGAAGCGACGTGCAGCGCCGTCACGATGATCTTGCTTTCTCGCTGCAACAGAAAATAATGAGAAAAAAAATCTCACGACGGATGAGCTAATTTTATTGTCACCACTGAGAGAAAACTTATTTTTGTAAAGATTTTCTGCGGCACATCTATTGGTCTGTGGCACTATGTGGCACCAGTCACTGGATGACCCACTCAACTATGTGGCACCAGTCACTGGATGACCCACTCAACTATGTGGCACCAGTCACTGGATGACCCACTCAACTATGTGGCACCAGTCACTGGATGACCCACTCAACTATGTGGCACCAGTCACTGGATGACCCTCTCCACTATGTGGCACCAGTCACTGGATGACCCACTCAACTATGTGGCACCAGTCACTGGATGACCCACTCCACTATGTGGCACCAGTCACTGGATGACCCACTCAACTATGTGGCACCAGTCACTGGATGACCCACTCAACTATGTGGCACCAGTCACTGGATGACCCACTCAACTATGTGGCACCAGTCACTGGATGACCCACTCAACTATGTGGCACCAGTCACTGGATGACCCACTCAACTATGTGGCACCAGTCACTGGATGACCCACTCAACTATGTGGCACCAGTCACTGGATGACCCACTCAACTATGTGGCACCAGTCACTGGATGACCCACTCAACTATGTGGCACCAGTCACTGGATGACCCACTCAAGTATGTGGCACCAGTCACTGGATGACCCTCTCCATTATGTGGCACGAGTCACTGGTTGACCCTCTCCACTATGTGGCACCAGTTACTAGATGACCCTCTCCACTATGTGGCACAAGTCACTGGATGACCCTCTCCACTATGTGGCACCAGTTACTAGATGACCCTCTCCACTATGTGGCACAAGTCACTGGATGACCCTCTCCACTATGTGGCACCAGTCACTGTATGACCCACTCCACTATGTGGCACCAGTCACTGGATAACCCACTCCACTATGTGGCACCAGTTACTAGATGACCCTCTCCACTATGTGGCACAAGTCACTGGATGACCCACTCCACTATGTGGCACCAGTCACTGGATGACCCACTCCACTATGTGGCACCAGTTACTAGATGACCCTCTCAACTATGTGGCACAAGTCACTGGATGACCCTCTCCACTATGTGGCACCAGTCACTGGATGACCCTCTCCACTATGTTGCACCAGTCACTGGATGACCCACTCTACTATGTGGCACCAGTCACTGGATTAACCTCTCCACTATGTGGCACCAGTTACTAGATGACCCTCTCCACTATGTGGCACAAGTCACTGGATGACCCTCTCCACTATGTGGCACCAGTCACTGGATGACCCTCTCCACTATGTGGCACCAGTCACTGGATGACCCTCTATACTATGTGGCACCAGTCACTGGATGAACCTCTCCACTATGTGGCACCAGTCACTGGATGACCCACTCTACTATGTGGCACCAGTCACTGGATTAACCTCTCCACTATGTTGCACCAGTCACTGGATGACCCTCTACACTATGTGGCACCAGTCACTGGATGAACCTCTCCACTATATGGCACCAGTCACTGGATGACCCCCTCCACTATATGGCACCAGTCACTGGATGACCCTCTCCACTATGTTGCACCAGTCACTGGATGACCCTCTCCACTATGTTGCACCAGTCACTGGATGACCCTCTCTAATATGTTGCACCAGTCACTGGATGACCCTCTCCACTATGTTGCACCAGTCACTGGATGACCCTCTCCACTATGTTGCACCAGTCACTGGATGACCCTCTCCACTATGTTGCACCAGTCACTGGATGACCCTCTCCACTATGTTGCACCACTATTGTATAAAAAAAATTACACTATTGCAACATGAGACAACCTTATTGTTGAAACGTTTCGCTCACCAGGGATTTTATCAATCCAACACAAAAATTTTAAAGCCGGGATATATATAGCAGCGATGTAAGTTGTAGTGTAGGCGGGCTGCACAGAATGGCTAATGACGTCACCTGACGGCTGTGTCCTGACAGTATAAAATTAACTTAGCCAAAACTCTGGAGAGTGTGAAGCTCCCCGGTGTTCTGTAGAACTGTGTCGCTAATGTATATAACCGCACATCCTAAAGCACAACGTTTACTTGAATCCTTTTCCTCAATAATAAATTTGGCAATATTCCACTTTATTAAGTGGTCGTGGCTATTCCTGTGAAAAAACACAGGCATTGTAAACATTGTGAGTACGATACTCATACACTTAATGAGTTGCATGTGTACGTCTCTAGCAGACTCTTCTATATATATTTTCTCGTATCCTTCACATGGTATGACCTAAACTCCAGCTTTGGGTTTAACTAGACTTTTGAGCTTCTTGCTGGTTAAGTCTCTAGTGGTAATGCTGGTAAAAGTAGCTACTTAAGAAAGCATTTAGAGAAGGCACTAGAAATGTCATTAGCCACCTCACGGCTGGGGAAGGATGACAAATGTTTCCCGAGATTAGTCAAGCCTGGGGGCGTTGATGATCCTCTGAGTACATGTATAGTCATTGATGAAATGAGAAGGGAAGTGTAACTTTAAGACAATCTTGTGCATATAGTCATATTCCTCATGACATTCAGGATTGCATACCTTGCAGGTTAGCAGAAAGCATTCGATGACAGCTCCGTGTCTCGCCCTTCAGTCATGGTCAGAGTGAAAGTGCATTATATCGTTCTTGTTAGCTGGTTTCAGGTTCAATCTTACATACAGTTTAAACACTAAATCCTCAGAGAAGTAAATATAGCAAGGAAAGTTTGTCTTCGAATTCTTCTTTAAGTGTAAATTTAAAGGAAGGCTCAACTGTTCTGAGTCTTTGCTGTAGGTGGGTGATGCTGAACCTGCTAACTTCTATGAGGAAGATGTCATGCATATTAAGCAGGCACGTCACATTTTTGACAATAAAGAGTATGAGTTTTTCTGTCTCCAGATACCCCGTGTACTGGTTAGTGTGACACTAATGGGAAACCCCATTGCCAGATAATTTTATAGTGCACTTATATAATGGATTTAAGAATAATACAGCTTAATAATTTATTGTCCACCTTCAAGTAAATTGGACACTAGCTGTGTTTTTTTTTCTTTTTGGCAAAGAGGATTATTACTGTAATAATGGAGAGGTGCTAAAACCACAGGGATCGTATAACAGCAGGACATATCTAGAGTATACCTGGAGGGTGTCCCGAGGGTCAACACCCCCGCGGCCCTGTAGATGACCAGGCCCTGTGGTGGATCAGGGCTTGATCAACCAGGCTATTGCTGATGGCTGCACGCAAACTGACCTACGAACCACAGCCCAGCTGGTTATGTACTGACTTTAGGTGTCTGTCCAGCTTCCTCTTGAGACAGTCAGGGGTGTGTTGGTAATCCTCCTTATGTATGCTGGGAGGCAGTTAACAGTCCTGGGCCCCTGACACTTATTGCGTTGTCTCTTAACGTACTCTCTTAGTGTGCGGATTTGGAACTAGTCCCTCTAAGATTTTCCAAGTGTATATAATCATGTGTCTTTCTCGATTGAGTTCCAAGGAGTACAGGTCAAGGGACTTTAACTGTTTATTATACCTACACGTGCAGTGAAAGTGTTCTGTATGTTGTCCAGGTCTGCAGTTTCGCTGTTAGTGTTTAGCAATATTTCAGCCTAGAATAAACAAACGATTCGAAGAGAATCATCATTGGCTTGGCATCCCTAGATTTGAAGGTTCTCATTATCCATCCTATCATTTTCCTAGCAGATGTGAGTAGATACGCTGTTGTGATCTTTGAAAGTGAGATTCTCTGACATTACCACTCCCAGGTCCTTCGCTTTGTGTGATTAGAATTTGTTTTATACTCCTATCCAGTTTTTATTTCCTACAGTTTTCCACCGCGGAGTAATTGAAATTTGTCTTCACTCAGCTTCATATTGTTTTCTGATGCCCATTTATAGACTTGGTTAATGTCTGCATGGAGTTCTGCGGTGCCCTCGATGGGTGACATGTCATGCAAATTCTGGCATCATCAGCAAAAAGAGGACAAGGTGCTGTGACTTATATCTCTGTGTCAGATATGAGAATGAAGAAAAGGATGCGAGCGAGTACTGTACTTCGTGGAACAGAGCTTTTCACTGTAGCTGCCTCTGACTTTACTTCGTTTACTATTACTCTGTGTTTTATTTGTTAGGAAGTTATTGATCCATCTACCCACTTTTCCTGTTTTCCTTTATCACACATTTTGTGTGATATTACACCATGATCATGCTCGAAGGCTTTCGCGAAGTCAGTGTATACTACATCTGCATGTTGTTTGTCCTTCAGTGCATCTAAGGCCATGTCATAGTGGTCCAGTAGTTATGAGAAGCAGGAGTGACTTGCTTTAAACCCAGTCTTCCCTGGGTTGTGCAATTAATGGGTATCCAAGTGATTGGTGATCTTGCTTAAGATTCTTATGACGTGTGACGTTAGTGCTATCGGTCTAATTCTTTGCAATTGCTTTACTGCCACTGTGACTGTGGGATGACCCCTGTGTCTATGCTCCTCTCCACATAATATTTATGGCACGTGAAAGGGATTTCTTGCATTTCTTAATGAACACGGAGTACCACGAGTCTGGGCATGGGGCAGAGTGCATGGGCATGCCATTTATTACTTTTTCAAAGTCCTGTGGTATTAGGATTTTATCAAAAAATTTTGAATTAACCAAATTTTGAGTCTCGGTCATAAAAAAATTAATTTAAGAGTGTCCACCCTTAGACTGATTAACGGCTCACCCATGCTGATTCATAGTGGGACTTCAGCATCTCACTCATTTCTTTGCTGTCATCTGTGTAAGTCCCATCTCGTTTAAGCAGGGGTCCATGGAAGGTCCCTGCTTAAACGAGATCCAAAGAATGAAAGGTACACATGAATAATTTCGGATTACTGACGGAAATGTTCATGTAGTCGCTACTCACTTTCCCCAACATTCTTTCTCGACAGGGATGCAATAAAAACACTTCTTGCTCTCACATTCTGTTCTAACAATCAGAGGCGCAACAAGCATCAGTTCTCTCAAAATCCTTCTAAACACTTGTTGCTTGGTTGGAGAACGTTCATCCCGCGACCTGACGTTCAAACTCTTTTTCGGGAAGAAAAAGCATTGTACTGCATTTGTGAAGAACTAACCTAGTACTGTACTGGGAAGAAACCAACCTGGTAGTGTATTGGAAAGAAACTAGCCTAGTACTGTATGGAGAAGAACCTAGCTTAACACTGTATAGAGAAACTAGCCAAGAAGTGTATCGGGAAAAAAACTAGCCGAACACTGTAACGGGAAGAAACTGGTCTGGCACTATATTGTGAAGAAATTAACGTAGTACATGTACTTTACTAGGAAGGAATTAGCCTAATACTGCATTGTAAATAAACTAGTCTAGTACTGTATTGGGAATGCACTAGATTACTGTTTTAGAAGTGTCAAATTTACTTTGCTTTAAGCTTGGTAATTAGGAAGTTAAACAGCGTGTTGCGAAGCTTCTGAATGGATTTCGACACTCAATTTGCCGCTTGACAAAGTCAGTAAAGAAACCAATCCTACTCAGCATTTCCAGCATGTCTGCAAAATTGGCGGTCCCGCCAAATTCCTCACCCCCCACCCACCCCCGCCAAACTCGTCGTTTATGACATATTTATAGTTTCCTTCAAATTTATAGTTCTCACCACGCAGTTTTCTGCTATATTTGCAGCTACCGCCATGCATGTCGTTCTGCCATATTTATTATTCCTAACATGTTCCCCCTTCCCGCAATACGTAGCAAAAATTTTAGAAAAAAAAACTCTAAACTAACATTCCCCTCTTACTAAGCGCAACTTGTTTGATTATAGTATAAAATTTCCTCCTTGAAATATGTTTTTTTATCATGTACTCGCCATTCTTGGGAAAAACATGCAAACACGGTAGCAGATGACTAAATGATTCTGTCAAATCTTGTTGTTTGGAACATCCATGTTAGCTGTCACTCTCAAACAGTAGGCTGCCCAGCCTCACACCACATCTGATATGAGTGCAGATTTGAGCGTTGTTTGTGTATACCTTGGCCTTTTGTATTTAAATATACTTATTTTTTACAAAGTATATATATGTTTTGTTACTGGATGCTGCTCTAGCCTAAACTAACCTTACTTACCCTAATCTAAATGATAAGAGTATTTTCTGGCCGACAGCCTATTTTCGTACCAAGAATGATAAACGTCTACACTGAACGTTTTTCTTTCCCTTGGCCACTTAGTTGCCAGACTGAATGGGGATGTTTTATACGGTTTGCTTATTTGTGGTTAAATATACGTTTCTACAGATTTATGTAACCTAGCCTAACTTAACTTAACCTAAATTAACTTACACTGATTTAAAATAGAAAAAAATTTGACATCTGGGCAGACATACCATTACCAAAGGTTTAAGGAATCTGCCAGGTACTAAACTGTTTACAAGATCAATACAAGTATATTAAAGCATGATAACCTTTCCAAAGGAGCAGTTTTGCCTCATTACATAACTTATATTTCTTTATCTTACGTGCAATGTCACTACTTTGATCTGTTTGCATAGTTTTGTGATTTCTGTTGCTGTAGTTGGAAAATGGTCATGGAGGTGATCTGAATGACTTTACAGACAATGAAATTATATTTCAAGGGGCTTTTACTTTCAAATTTTAGCGGAATATCTAAGTACTGAGTCCTTTGGAGCAAGCGTCTGTCCCCTCTAGCTAACACTTTTATAATTAAGGTTAGCTAAAAGTACAATAATTTCAAAATTCCAAAAATATATCTCTTCTTCCTGAAGTTAAAGAGCAACATCAAAGCATATGATGCATGTGGTGTCAGAACAAATGGGATTAACATAAGGAATAACAATTTCAAACAACAAATTTATACATTATTTATTTGACTTTATTCTGTACCTGTAGGCTTGGGTCACTGCAATCTGAATGAAAATGAACCTCATCCCGGAAGCACGATATTGCTGAGCGGAGCCGAGCAAGGCACACCTAAAGTGTCTGAGTCGTCGTTCAGCTAAAGACCCGGATCAAACTTGCTAACACCAACAAGTATAGACTACTAGAAAATCCTCCTGAAAGCTGCTGAAACCACATGCCATGCTGCAGTCTTGGAAACAACTGAAGACTTTCCTGGTGGAGAAATATCACAGGTGACCAAAAGACACAGAAGCATCTTTACTGTGAAATAACCGCATCAAAGGTTGAAGAATGCCATATTATTTCACAGCTTATGAGGCAAATTGCAACATTGTGAGAAAACAAAAAAATACCAGAGAGGGCAAAACATAAAAGAGAGACTCTTATAAAATGCCCCGAGCTTAGAGTATATGAGGAAACTTAGAAAATTTGGTCACAAAAGTGGAGAACAGAATGCTTGTCATTGTCATAAGAGACCTGGCAGCTGCTGAAGGTCACTTCTGTAAGTCACGCTATCGTCTGCACACAAAAGAAGATTCTGTCACAGCCATCAGTGCAGCTGATTGTTAGAGACAACGATGCTACAGAAAAAAAAGAGACTGCAGCCATATAGTGAAGAGAGAACTGTTTGTTAATGCGAATGAGGTACCTCTGACTGGGAACAGCACAGCCAAGGTAGTACAGGAGATAGAAGATGACGTGAAGAATGAAGCTGACAGTCACACATTGCCACAAGAATAGCAGCATCACTGCTTCAGTGAACCAGTTCCCACACTGCTAGCAAGTACACAGGCTTGCCGACTTCACTGCCTAGGAATTAGTTTATGACTTTACCTGTAGTAAGACAAAGCTAATAATGCACATCAACCTGCCCATTACTGTGAATCATTGACAGTAAAATGAGTTGAAACACATACTTAACTCTCAGGCTGAAGAAATTGGCACAGACGTTAAAATGTTCAAAAGGTGGCGTTGCTTTACCAAGTAACATATTTTCAAGGGTATTCACAACATTAACCTGAGATAACGCAGCGGCGGGACGGAATTAATGGAATTGCAGTTCAGGCCAAAGTCGTACAGCCCCAGTCCTTCAAACCTAAATGGGGAACGTGTGCGTTTACCACCTATCAGATCCTTGAGCACCAGTACCACCTATGCACAAAACGTTGAGACGTGGAATGCAGTGAGCTTCTTCCATGCATTGATTCTTCACATGCTGTCTTCCATGTGAACTATCGGGCTGTGATAGGGCGACGACGACTGGTGAGACAATTGACTGTGCCAGACCAATGGATGTGGCTATACCACACATGGTGATGGCAATCTTACCTTAGTATGGATGCGAGGATCACCAGCACCAGATGCTGTGTTGCAGCTCAGGTCTTGCAGGTGTGTGCACACCTGAAAATTTCCACTTACATGCCTGGCTAATCAATTGAAGTGCACGTACATGTGCACAACAGACGATCAGCAACCAAAAAGCAAAAGATGAGAAAATTTGAAGTGAAGCTGTATGATATGGAGCTTGATGTTGAGTGAATAAATTTATCTATTTATTTCAACGAACCGGCCGTATCCCACTGAGGCAGGGTGACCTAAAAAGAAAAAACGAAAGTTTTACTTTTTAAATTTAGTAGTTTATACACGAGAATGAGTTACTAGCTCCTCACTCCCGGCATTTTAGTCACCTCTTACGACACTCATGGCTTATGGTGGAAGAATTCTTTTCCCATACATTTATATACACATAAATTGACATCATAGTGACACATGAACATTTCCAGAAGCAAGAGATACTGAGACTAAATATTTGTGCGTTTAAATAATAAAATATAGATGGATTCAGTGATACATCTTAGTGACTAATGTAAGTTGCTGCATTAAATATTACGCCTCAAACTGTATTCCTTTTCCGTGGGTTGAGGCAGAGACGGTTGGGCTTATGGAATACCTGGAATAACTTTTTTCGGATTTTTTGAACCGGTAAACTCTTGTTTACACTCACTGAGGACGTGAGAATTCCATTCACTAAAAGAGTTATGAAATTCACCGGCTTCCCTGCGCTCTCAACTGAACTCTCACTACCCTGCGCTCTCAACTTAAATCTCATTTCCCTGCGCTCTCAATTGAACTCTCACTTCTCTGCTCTCTCAAGTGAAATTCTCACTACCCTATGCTCACAACAGAACTCACAGCCCTGCACTCACAACTTCACCACCCACCACTCACAACTCTCCCTCACCACACTGTACTCACAACACTCCCTCACCACCCTGCACTCACAACACTCCCTCACCACTCTGCACTCACAACACTCCCTCACCACTCTGCACTCACAATTCTCACTCGTCACCCTGCACTCACAATTCTCCCTCGCCACCCTGCACTCACAGCTCTCCCTCGTCACCCTTCACTCTCAACTCTCCCTCGTCACCTTGCACTCACAACTCTACCTCATCACCCTGCACTCACAACTCTCTCTCGTCACTTTGCACTCACAGCTCTCCCTCGTCACCCTTCACTCTCAACTCTCCCTCGTCACCTTGCATTCACGCACCTCCCTCGTCATCCTGCACTCTCAACTCTCCCTCGTCACCCTGCACTCACAACTCTCCCTCGTCACCCTGCACTCACAACTCTCCCTCGTCACCCTGCACTCACAACTCTCCCTCGTCACCCTGCACTCACAACTCTCCCTCGCCACCTTGCACTCACAACTCTCCCTCGTCACCCTGCACTCACAACTCTCCCTCGTCACCCTGCACTCACAACTCTCCCTCGTCACCCTGCACTCACAACTCTTCCTCGTCACCCTGCACTCACAACTCTCCCTCGTCACCCTGCACTCACAACTCTCCCTCGTCACCCTGCACTCACAACTCTCCCTCGTCACACTGCACTCAGAACTCTCCCTCGTCACCCTGCACACACAACTCTCCCTCGTCACCCTGCACTTTCAACTCTCCCTCGTCACCCTGCACTCACAACTCTCCCTCGTCACCCTGCACTCAGAACTCTCCCTCGTCACCCTGCACTCACAACTCTCCCTCCTCACCTTGCACTCTCAACTCTCCCTCGTCACCCTGCACCCAAAACACTCCCTCGTCACCCTGCACTCACTACTCTCCCTCGTCACATTGCACTCACAACACTCTCAAACCACCCTGCACTCACAACTCTCCCTCGTCACCCTGCACTCTCAACTCTCCCTCGTCACCGTGCACTCTCAACTCTCCCTCGTCACCCTGCACTCACAACTCTCCCTCGTCACCCTGCACTCACAACTCTCCCTCGCCACCTTGCACTCACAACTCTCCCTCGTCACCCTGCACTCACAACTCTCCCTCGTCGCCCTGCACTCACAACTCTCCCTCGTCACCTTGCACTCACAACTCTTCCTCGTCACCCTGCACTCACAACTCTCCCTCGTCACCCTGCACTCACAACTCTCCCTCGTCACACTGCACTCACAACTCTCCTTCGTCACCCTGCACTCAGAACTCTCCCTCGTCACCCTGCACACACAACTCTCCCTCGTCACCCTGCACTTTCAACTCTCCCTCGTCACCCTGCACTCACAACTCTCCCTCGTCACCCTGCACTCACAACTCTCCTTCGTCACCCTGCACTCACAACTCTCCCTCGTCACCTTGCACTCTCAACTCTCCCTCGTCACCCTGCACTCACAACACTCCCTCGTCACCCTGCACTCACTACTCTCCCTCGTCACATTGCACTCACAACACTCTCAAACCACCCTGCACTCACAACTCTCCCTCGTCACCCTGCACTCTCAACCCTCCCTCGTCACCGTGCACTCTCAACTCTCCCTCGTCACCCTGCACTCACAACTCTCCCTCGTCACCCTGCACTCTCAACTCTCTCTCGTCACACTGCACTCACAACTCTCCCTCGTCACCCTGCACTCACAACTCTCCCTCGTCACACTGAACTCACAACTCTCCCTCGTCACCCTGCACTCACAACTCTCCCTCGTCACTCTGCTCTCACAACTCTAGCTCATCACCCTGCACTCACAAATCTCCCTCGTCACCTTGCACTCACAACTCTCCCTCGTCACCCTGCACTCACAACTCTCCCTTGTCACCCTGCACTAACAACACTCCCTCGTCACCCTACACTCACATCTCTCCCTCGTCACCCTGCACTCACAACACTCCCTCGTCACCCTGCACTCACAACTCTCCCTCGTCACCCTGCACTCACAACACTCTCTCGTCACCCTGCACTCACAACACTCCCTCGTCACCCTGCACTCACAACACTCCCTCGTCACCCTGCACTCACAACACTCCCTCTTCACCCTGCACTCACAACACTCCCTCGTCACCATGCACTCACAACACTCCCTCGTCACCTTGCACTCACAGCTCTCCCCCGTCACTCTGCACTCACAACTCTCCTTCGTCACCCTGCACTCACAACTCTCCCTTATCACCTTGCACTCACAACACTCCCGCGTCACCCTGCACTTACAGCTCTCCCTCGTCACTCTGCACTGACAACTCTCTCTCGTCACCCTGCACTCAGAACTCTCCCTCGTTACCTTGCACTCACAACACTCCCTCGTCACCTTGCACTCACAACTCTCCCTCGTCACCCTGCACTCACAACACTCCCTCGTCACTCTGCACTCACAACACTCCCTCGTCACCCTGCACTCACAACACTCCCTCGTCACCCTGCACTCACAACTCTCCCTCGTCACCTTGCACTCACAACTCTCCCTCGTCACCTTGCACTCACAACTCTCCCTCGTCGCCTTGCACTCACAACTCTCCCTCGTCATCCTGCACTCACAACACTCCCTCGTCACCCTGCACTCACAACACTCTCTCGTCACCCTGCACTCACATCACTCACTCGTCATCTTGCACTAACAACACTCCCTCGTCACCCTGCATTCGCAACACTCCCTCGTCACCCTGCACTCAGAACTCTCCCTCGTTACATTGCACTCACAACACTCCCTCGTCACCCTGCACTCACAACTCTCTCTCGTCACCCTGCACTCACATCACTCACTCGTCATCTTGCACTAACAACACTCCCTCGTCACCCTGCACTCACAACTCTCCTTCGTCACCCTGCACTCACAACTCTCCTTCGTCACCCTGCACACACAAGTCTCCCTCGTCACCTTGCACTCACAACACTCCCTCGTCACCCTGCACTCACAACACTCCCTCGTCACCTTGCACTCACAACACTCCCTCGTCATCATGCACTCACAACTCTACTTCGTCACCCTGCACTCACAACTCTCCCTCGTCACAATGCACTCACAACACTCCCTCCTCACCCTGCACTCACAACACTCCCTCGTCACCTTGCACTCACAACACTCCCTCGTCACCCTGCACTCACAACTCTCCTTCGTCACTCTGCACTCACAACACTCCCTCGTCACCATGCACTCACAACTCTCCCTCGTCACCCTGCACTCAGAACTCTCCCTCGCCACCTTGCACTCACAACACTCCCTCGTCACCCTGCACTCACAACACTCCCTCGTCACCTTGCACTCACAACACTCCCTCGTCACCCTGCACTCAGAACTCTCCCTCGCCACCTTTCACTCACAACACTCCCTCGTCACCCTGCACTCACAACTCTCCCTCGTCACCCTGCACTCACAACACTCCCTCGTCACCCTGCACTCACAACACTCCCTCGTCACCTTGCACTCACAACACTCCCTCGTCACCCTGCACTCACAACACTCCCTCGTCACCCTGCATTCACAACTCTCCTTCGTTACCCTGCACTCACAACACTCCCTCGTCACCCTGCACTCACAACACTCCCTCGTCAACCTGCACTCGCAACACTTCCTCGTCACCCTGCACTCACAACTCTCCCTCGTCACCCTGCACTCACAACTCTCCCTCGTCACCATGCACTCACAACTCTCCCTCGTCACCATGCACTCACAACTCTCCCTCGTCACCATGCACTCACAACTCTCCCTCGTCACCATGCACTCACAACTCTCCCTCGTCACCATGCACTCACAACTCTCCCTTGTCACCCTGCACTCACAACACTCCCTCGTCACCCTGCACTCACAACTCTCCCTCGTCACCATGCACTCACAACTCTCCCTCGTCACCATGCACTCACAACTCTCCCTCGTCACCATGCACTCACAACTCTCCCTCGTCACCCTGCACTCACAACACTCCCTCGTCATCCTGCACTCTCAATTCTCCCTCATCACCCTGCACTCACAACTCTCCCTCGTCACCATGCACTCACAACTCTCCCTCGTCACCATGCACTCACAACTCTCCCTCGTCACCATGCACTCACAACTCTCCCTCGTCACCCTGCACTCACAACACTCCCTCGTCATCCTGCACTCTCAACTCTCCCTCGTCACCCTGCACTCACAACTCTCCCTCGTCACCATGAACTCACAACTCTCCCTCGTCACCATGCACTCACAACTCTCCCTCGTCACCATGCACTCACAACTCTCCCTCGTCACCCTGCACTCACAACACTCCCTCGTCATCCTGCACTCTCAACTCTCCCTCGTCACCCTGCACTCACAACTCTCCCTCGTCACCATGCACTCACAACTCTCCATCGTCACCCTGCACTCACAACTCTCCCTCGTCACCCTGCACTCACAACTCTCCCTCGTCACCCTGCACTCACAACTCTCCCTCGTCACCATGCACTCACAACTCTCCCTCGTCACCATGCACTCACAACTCTCCCTCGTCACCATGCACTCACAACTCTCCCTCGTCACCCTGCACTCACACCACTCCCTCGTCATCCTGCACTCTCAACTCTCCCTCGTCACCCTGCACTCACAACTCTCCCTCGTCACCATGCACTCACAACTCTCCCTCGTCACCCTGCACTCACAACTCTCCCTCGTCACCATGCACTCACAACTCTCCCTCGTCACCATGCACTCACAACACTCCCTCGTCATCCTGCACTCTCAACTCTCCCTCGTCACCCTGCACTCACAACTCTCCCTCGTCACCATGCACTCACAACTCTCCCTCGTCACCCTGCACTCACAACTCTCCCTCGTCACCATGCACTCACAACTCTCCCTCGTCACCATGCACTCACAACACTCCCTCGTCATCCTGCACTCTCAACTCTCCCTCGTCACCCTGCACTCACAACTCTCCCTCGTCACCATGCACTCACAACTCTCCCTCGTCACCATGCACTCACAACTCTCCCTCGTCACCTTGCACTCACAACTCTTCCTCGTCACCCTGCACTGACAACACTCCCTCGTCATCCTGCACTCTCAACTCTCCCTCGTCACCCTGCACTCACAACTCTCCCTCGTCACCATGCACTCACAACTCTCCCTCGTCACCATGCACTCACAACTCTCCCTCGTCACCATGCACTCTCAACTCTCCCTCGTCACCCTGCACTCACAACTCTCCCTCGTCACCCTGCACTCACAACTCTCCGTCGTCACCCTGCACTCACAACTCTCCCTCGTCACCATGCACTCACAACTCTCCCTCGTCACCATGCACTCACAACTCTCCCTCGTCACCCTGCACTCACAACTCTCCCTCGTCACCCTGCACTCACAACTCTCCCTCGTCACCCTGCACTCACAACTCTCCCTCGTCACCATGCACTCTCAACTCTCCATCGTCACCCTGCACTCACAACTCTCCCTCGTCACCCTGCACTCACAACACTCCCTCGTCATCCTGCACTCTCAACTCTCCATCGTCACCCTGCACTCACAACTCTCCCTCGTCACCATGCACTCACAACACTCCCTCGTCACCCTGCACTCACAACACTCCCTCGTCATCCTGCACTCTCAACTCTCCATCGTCACCCTGCACTCACAACTCTCCCTCGTCACCATGCACTCACAACTCTCCCTCGTCACCCTGCACTCACAACACTCCCTCGTCATTATGCACTCACAACACTCCCTCGTCACCCTGCACTCACAACTTTCCCTCGTCACCATGCACTCACAACTCTCCCTCGTCACCCTGCACTCACAACTCTCCCTCGTCACCATGCACTCACAACTCTCCCTCGTCACCATGCACTCACAACTCTCCCTCGTCACCATGCACTCACAACTCTCCCTCGTCACCATGCACTCACAACTCTCCCTCGTCACCATGCACTCACAACTCTCCCTCGTCACCATGCACTCACAACTCTCCCTCGTCACCCTGCACTCACAACTCTCCCTCGTCACCCTGCACTCACAACTCTCCCTCGTCACCATGCACTCACAACACTCCCTCCTCACCCTGCACTCACAACACTCCCTCGTCACCTTGCACTCACAACACTCCCTCGTCACCCTGCACTCACAACACTCCTTCGTCACTCTGCACTCACAACACTCCCTCGTCACCCTGCACTCAGAACTCTCCCTCGTCACCCTGCACTCACAACACTCCCTCGTCACCCTGCACTCACAACTCTCCCTCGTCACCATGCACTCACAACTCTCCTTCGTCACTCTGCACTCACAACACTCCCTCGTCACCCTGCACTCAGAACTCTCCCTCGTCACCCTGCACTCACAACACTCCCTCGTCACCCTGCACTCACAACACTCCCTCGTCACCCTGCACTCACAACACTCCCTCGTCAACCTGCACTCGCAACACTTCCTCGTCACCCTGCACTCACAACTCTCCCTCGTCACCCTGCACTCACAACTCTCCCTCGTCACCATGCACTCACAACTCTCCCTCGTCACCATGCACTCACAACTCTCCCTCGTCACCATGCACTCACAACTCTCCCTCGTCACCATGCACTCACAACTCTCCCTCGTCACCATGCACTCAGAACTCTCCCTTGTCACCCTGCACTCACAACACTCCCTCGTCATCCTGCACTCTCAACTCTCCCTCGTCACCCTGCACTCACAACTCTCCCTCGTCACCATGCACTCACAACTCTCCCTCGTCACCCTGCACTCACAACTCTCCCTCGTCACCATGCACTCACAACTCTCCCTCGTCACCATGCACTCACAACACTCCCTCGTCACCATGCACTCACAACTCTCCCTCGTCACCATGCACTCACAACTCTATCTCGTCACCCTGCACTCACAACACTCCCTCGTCATCCTGCACTCTCAACTCTCCCTCGTCACCCTGCACTCACAACTCTCCCTCGTCACCATGCACTCACAACTCTCCATCGTCACCATGCACTCACAACTCTCCCTCGTCACCATGCACTCTCAACTCTCCCTCGTCACCCTGCACTCACAACTCTCCCTCGTCATCCTGCCTTCACAACTCTCCCTCGTCACCATGCACTCACAACACTCCCTCGTCACCATGCACTCACAACTCTCCCTCGTCACCATGCACTCACAACACTCCCTCGTCACCATGCACTCACAACTCTCCCTCGTCACCCTGCACTCACAACTCTCCCTCGTCACCATGCACTCACAACTCTCCCTCGTCACCATGCACTCACAACTCTCCCTCGTCACCATGCACTCACAACTCTCCCTCGTCACCATGCACTCACAACTCTCCCTCGTCACCATGCACTCACAACACTCCCTCGTCACCATGCACTCACAACTCTCCCTCGTCACCATGCACTCACAACTCTCCCTCGTCACCATGCACTCACAACTCTCCCTCGTCACCCTGCACTCACAACTCTCCCTCGTCACCATGCACTCACAACTCTCCCTCGTCACCATGCACTCACAACTCTCCCTCGTCACCATGCACTCACAACTCTCCCTCGTCACCATGCACTCACAACACTCCCTCGTCACCATGCACTCACAACTCTCCCTCGTCACGATGCACTCACAACTCTCCCTCGTCACCATGCACTCACAACTCTCCCTCGTCACCCTGCACTCACAACTCTCCCTCGTCACCATGCACTCACAACTCTCCCTCGTCACCATGCACTCACAACTCTCCCTCGTCACCATGCACTCACAACTCTCCCTCGTCACCATGCACTCACAACTCTCCCTCACTTTTGAGACACTATATACATTTAATAACAAAAATTTCAAGAAGAACTAAGTGAAAAATAAAGAGGCAGTTTTTATTTGCTGTCGACTGAAGTTAACACAAGTCGCAGGAATTTCCTCCACTAAACATCCTAACATTTTATATTAAGATTCTTGACGCGTCTTTAAAAAGTGAGATGCGTCTTAATTTCTTCTCATTTAAATGACTGTTTTAAAAGGTAAGTTAGTAACGTGTTTTTATTATTATTTCTTATGGGTTATACACCGCTCAGTGCAAGGTGTACCGATGTGTGTGTGTGTGTGTGTGTGCGTGTGTGTGTGTGTGTGTGTGTGTGTGTGTGTGTGTGTGTGTGTGTGTGTGTGTGTGTGTGTGTGTGTGTGTGTGTGTGTGTGTGTGTGTGTGTGTGTGTGTGTGCGTGTGTGTGAGTGTGTGTGTGTGTGTGTGTGTGTGCATTTACCTATTAATATTCGCCTATTTGTGGTTGCAGGGGTCTAGTCATAGCTCCTGGCCCCGCCTCTTCGAAGGTCGCTGCTGTTTCCATTCTCTCCCTTCTCCATGAATTTTATCGTACCTCTTCTTAAAGCTAGGTGTGAATCCTGCCTCCACTACATCACTCTTCAAATTGTTCCACTTCCCGAAAACTCTATGACTGAAGAAATACTTCCTGACATCCCTGTGACTAATCTGAGCTTTCAACTTCCAGTTGTGACCTCTTGTTGCTGTGTCCCATTTGTGAAACATCCTCTACTCACCTAATTGTGGTTGCAGAGGTCGAGACTCAGCTCCTGGCCCCGCCTCTTCACTGATCGCTACTAGGTCCTCTCCCTCTCTGCTTCCTGAGCTTTGTCATACCTCTTCTTAAAACTATGTATGGTTCCTGCCTCCACAACTTCACTTGCTAGGCTATTCCACTTCTGACGACTCTATGACTGAAGAAATACTTCCTAGCGTCCCTGTGACTCATCTGAGTCTTCAGCTTCCACTTGTGACCCCTTGTTTCTGTGTCCTCTCTCTGGAACATCCTATCTCTGCGCACCTTGTCTATTCCCCGCAGTAACTTGTATGTCGTTATCATGTCTCCCCTGACCCTTCTGCCCTCCAGTGTCGTCAGTCCGATTTCCCTCAACCTTTCCTCGTACGACATTCCCCTGAGCTCTGGGACTAGCCTTGTTGTAAATCTTTGTGCTTTCTCTAACTTCTTGACGTGCTTGATCTTTGTGGGTTCCAGACTGGTGCTGCATACTCCAGTATGGGCCTAACATACACAGTGTACAGTGTGTTGAACGATTCCTTATTAAGGTATAGGAACGCTATTCTCAGTTTTGCCAGGCGCCCGTATGCTGCAGCAGTTATTTGGTTGATGGGTGCCTCCGGTGACGTGCTCGGTGTTATGGTCACCCCAAGTTCTTTCTCCCTGAGTGAAGTCTGTAGTCTTTGTCCACCTAGCCTATACTCTGTCTGCGGTTTTCTTTGCCCCTCCCCAATCTTCATGACTTTGCATTTGGCAGGGTTGAATTCGAGAAGCCAGTTTCTGGACCACATGTCCAGCCTGTCCAGGTCTCTTTGCACATATTCCATCATTTCATTTACTGGCTTTCTTGCCAGTTCTCTGTCCCACTGAACCTCCTGCAGGAAGTTCCTCAACCCTATGTAGTCTCCTCTTTTATAGTCTGGCTTTTCTCATTCAACTCCTGTTACTCTCTCCACTTGCAACTCTACTATGTATTCAAAGCACAGAACCACGTGGTCACTAGCTCCTAGGGGGCTCTCATATGTGATGTCCTCAATGTCTGAACTGCCCAGGGTGAACACAAGGTCCAATCTTGCTGGTTCATCCTCCCCTCTCACTCTGGTAGTGTCCTTAACATGTTGGTGCATGAGGTTTTCCAGCACCACATCCAACATCTTGGCTCTCCATGTTTTGGGACCCCCATGTGGCTCTAGGTTTTCCCAGTTAATCTCCCTGTGGTTGAAATCCCTCATAACCAGCAACTTTGCTCTGCTGGAGTGAGCTCTTCTTGCTACCTCAGCAAGTGTGTCCACCATTGCTCTGTTGCTCTCTTCATATTCCTCTCTTGGCCTCCTGCAGTTCTGTGGTGGATTATACATCACTGCAATGGCCACCTTGGGCTTCCCAGACTGAAGTGTACCTACTATGTAGTCCGTTTCTCCTGTCTCGTCTATGCATCCCATTTTCTCGAATTTCCATCGTTTTTTTACGAGCAGAGCAACCTCTCCTCTTTCTCTGCCCCTTCTATCTTTCCTCATGATCTGGTATCCTGGTGGGAAGATTGCATCTGTTATTGTCTCCGTGAGTTTTGTTTCTGTAACTGCTATGATGTCTGGGGACTTCTCATTGATTCTTTCTTGCCATTCCTCATATTTATTCGTTAATCCATCCGCATTTGTGTACCAAGCCTTCAACTTCTGTTCTAATACTGTAACTGTGGTCCTGGGGGAATACTGGGGTTGGGAGAGCAGGAGCCCTGGTGAGGGCCTGTGGGGGGTTGCAGTGGAGGTGGAGGAAGAGCTTCCATAGGGGGTTGCTGTAGGGGTAGGGTTCGTGGTGCGGGGGGTGGGTACAGAGGGATTGGTGTGTGATGGTTGATTTGGATTGTTCAGTTGCCTTGGGGGTGTCGTGGCTGGAGTCCTTCTGCAGGTGTTTCTGGGGGGTGTGCTTGCCATTCCACCTGTTCCTGGGTTATTCTGCTCTCCTTTTTCATTTCCTCCCATTCTCCTTTCGTTTTTGCACTCTCTCTTTCAGTATCATCCTTTCCTACTGTGTTCTTTCTCGATCGAGGTACACACTCATGAACTCCTGTTTGCCTCTCAGCCATGCTTTCTCCTGCAGGATTATGGTTCGAGTTGATTCTGCCTTGAAAATTACTTTGAGAGGCCGATTCCTTTTCTTTGTGAACCACCCAATTCTCCGAAAATTTGCCACCTGGGTCATGTCTCCCTCGCCTATCACCTGCTTTCTTTCATCATAAGTTTCCCCTTCAGCTTCGTCTAGCCCATAGACAAAAACTGATCTCTCCCTTTCCACCTCCCACTGTGACTCCCATTGCATCCTTTGAGGTGTTTTAGTTCCTTCCCGTGGAGTGTTCCTTCCTTCAGTCCCTTCCCTAGCTGTGGCCCCTATGCTCATTGGTTTGTTCTTCCTGCTCACCTGTTCTTGGCCCCCACAAGTGTCTGGTAAGGTCCCTGCACATGTCCTAGTTCCTTCAATATCTTCCAACCTCTCATTCTGTCCTAGTGTGCTCCCTGTCTTTGTTTTGGCCCCATGTGGGTTTGACAGGACCTCTGCATACAGTTTAGCTTCCATGCTCCCTTCAGACCCTTTGTCTGTGTCTGATGTAAACATTGCTGGTGCTACTTCTGTATTATCTTTGTCTTGAGGCTGTTTCAAATTTCTCAGCTCCTCTTCTAATCTCTTTATCTTGGCTTCTGCTACTGTGGCATGTTGCTCCCACCTTCTGCATTCTGCTGCTAACCTCTCCTCCATCTTCCTTGCAAGCTCATCTAGCCTCCTTCCCCAGTCTTCCTCCCTTTTTTTGAGCTCTGCCTCCCAGTCCTCCCTCCCAGATTCGTCCTTTGGGCCCTTTGTTCTCATCCTAGTTCTAGGTTGCCCCATTGCACCACAGAATGAAGGGAGAGAGATGGTTAGCGGGAGTGGGGATGGATGGTTATGGGGGAGGGGGAGGATGGTTATTGGAGGGGGAGAGGTGGTTGGGGGATTGGGTTAGATGGTTTGGGGGAGGGGTTAGATGGTTTGGGGGAGAGGTAGGTGGCTAGGGGGAGGGGGAGAGGTGGTTATGTGTGCTTGTGTATGTGTGTGTGCATGTGTGGGAGAGAGAGGGATGGAATTAAGGGGGAGGGGGAGAGAAGGATGAGTGACCCTTAGAAGTGGGGGAGGTGTGTGTGTGTGTGTAATGGGATTAGAAGGGAACGGGAGGGGAAAGAAGGCTGAGGGTAGAGTGACCGCTTGATAACGGGGTCTTTACGGGTGTGTGTGTGTGTGCGTGTGTGTGTGTGTGTGTGTGTGTGTGCATGTGTGTGTGTGTGTGTGCATGTGTGTGTGTATGTGTGTGTGTGTGTACTCGCCTAGTAAGGGTGTGTGCATGTGTGTATGTATGTATGTATGTGTGTGTGTGTGTGTGTGTGTGTGTGTGTGTGTGTGTGTGTGTGTATTCGCCTAGTAGAGGTGTGTGTATGTGTGTATATGTGTGCGTATGTGTGTGTGTTCGTGTGTTTGGTGGAAATTGGTACTAGGGTCTAAAGCTTCTATAAGTGTCTACCCTTGTGTGTGTATATGTGTGAGGGAGAGATGGTTAGGAGGGGTAGGGGAGGGGTTATTGTGGTTGAAAGATCTGTTATGCCTCTCTGTCGTGTAGGCTCAAATTTAGTCCCAGTTGTTTTTCCTAGTAATGCTACTCTCTCCACTTATTGCCCTTTCTGGATTTAAGTATCAGTTACAGCTGGTTATTATCCTATTCCTTGCTCACATTGAGAGAGGACTTCCTAGCTTCCTAAGTATTCATACTGCTAATAACTACCGATAGTAATATTACGTTACCCCTCGCTAGTCTGCTCTACACCTCACACTCTCGTCAACACTATCTTCACCTTATCTATGCTATTTCTACCCTAATTCTGGTAATAGCTTGCAGGAGTGAGTGACCAGTATCTAACAGTGATGCAGAGACCAGAATCTGACAACATGCAACCACAGTAGGTGAATAATACTTGCAATGGCAGCGGTGCAGTGACAGGTTGCCAGATGCTGATGACGTAGTCTTCATACATAGGCCTTCTATCACTATTTTGGAAATCCTTCACCCGTGATGTTTATAACCATATATGCTCAGACATCCCGCGTTCCTCACGTGATTTCACTTTTCACTTATGATAGTATACACTTCACATTATATACACTTCACTTTATATGAATAATGGAACACCACTTGCTGTGACATCACTGCTTCAGCAGGCCTACTCTGCCACTTTCCCTTATTATATGTTTTATTTTTCCTTTCTCCTTTTGCTTATTAACGTTTTCCCTCTCACTGTATGGTGCCCCACATTTCACTTGTTATCCAAACGCTGGTAATTCTTGAACACCCACTTCCACACTCACTTTGATCTTTGTATATTTGAATCTGTGTGGCATCAGGTGCATACTAGCCACTAACGGTTTGGCACTTTGAAATATTAAAGATTTCAGGCTTCCTCTCGACTTTTTTTTAACTAATAACTTTAGTTATCACTCGTAGTATTGTTCACTGACGTCGTCACTACCACTGATTACTGCTAGCAGTTA
This sequence comes from Cherax quadricarinatus, assembly GCF_038502225.1. Taxonomy (NCBI): domain Eukaryota; kingdom Metazoa; phylum Arthropoda; class Malacostraca; order Decapoda; family Parastacidae; genus Cherax; species Cherax quadricarinatus. Next base: position 25,694,998 of record NC_091311.1, read on the forward strand.
CTGCACTCCTTAAAAACACTAAGGTTCTCTGAGCCTTGTGCCCGCACGTCTGCAGCCACTGTCTGAGTGTGTGAGTGAGTACTCTAGCTGACGTCTCCTTATGAAGAGTCCCTTGTGTTGGTTCTTTGTGAAGATCACTTATGAGGGGTCCCTGGTGTGGGGGTCCTTTGTGAAGATTCCCTTTGAAAATCACTTGTGATTACTTGTGAGGATCCCTTGTGAGGAATTTCACAAAGGGGTCCATTGTGAGAGTTGCCTTGTAAGAGTCTCTTGTGAGGGGGAGCTCTTTGTGTGTGTCTCTTGTGAAGATCACTTGTGAGAGTCCCTTGTGAGGGTGCCCTGTAAGACTCCACTGTGTGGTGTCCGATGTCAGGGGGCCCTTGTGAGGGGGGGAGCCTTTGTGAGGTACCCATTATCAGGGGCCCCATAATGTGCTTTAAGATTATGATCTCTGTGATGGAATCCAATCACAGGAGACATCATTGGAATACTGACGCGTGTGTGCACATATGCACACACACACACACACACACACACACACACACACACACACACACACACACACACACACATATACACACACACACACACACACACACACATATATATACACACACACACACACACACAAACACACACACACACACACACACACACACACACACACACACACACACACACACACACACACACACACACACACACACACACACCAGCAAGATTGGACCTTGTGTTCACCCTGGGCAGTTCAGACATTGAGGATATCACATATGAGAGTCCCCTAGGAGATAGTGACCAAGTGGTTCTGTTCTTTGAATATATAGTAGAGAAGCATGTGGAGAGAGTAACAGGAGTTGAATGGGAAAAGCCAGACTATAAAAGAGGGGACTACATAGGGTTGAGGAACTTCCTGCAGGAGGTTCTGTGGGACAGAGAACTGGCAGGAAAGTCCGTAATTAAAATGATGGAATATGTAACAACAAAATGCAAGGAGGCAGTGGAACGGTTTATTACCAAGGGCAACAGAAACAATGGGAAGACCAGAACGAGCCCCTGGTTTACCCGACGGTGTAAGGAGGCAAAAATAAAGTGCAATAGAGAATGGAAAAAGTACAGAAGGCAGAGAACACATGAAAATAGGGAGATTAGTCGTAGAGCCAGGAACGAGTATGCACAGGTAAGGAGGAAGGCCCAGCGACAGTATGAAAATAACATAGCATCGGAAATCAAGACTGACCCGAAACTGTCATATAGCCACATCAGGAGGAAGACAACAGTCAAAGACCAGGTGATCAGACTGAGGACAGAAGATGGAGAACTCACAAGAAATGATTAGGAGGTATGTGAGGAGCTAAACAGGAGATTTAAAGAAGTTTTTACAGTAGAGACAGGAAGGGCTCTGGGAAGACAGCACAGAAGGGAACATCAAGTGTTGGATGACATACGAACAACCGAGGAGGAGGTGCAGAAACTGCTAAGTGACCTTGATACCTCAAAGGCGATGGGACCAGACACCATCTCCCCATGGGTTCTTAGAGAAGGAGCAGAGATGCTGTGCGTGCCCCTAACCACAATCTTCAACACATCCCTTGAAACTGGGCAACTACCTGTGAAATGGAAGACAGTAAATGTAGTCCCCATATTTAAGAAAGGAAACAGAAATGAGGCACTAAACTACGGACCTGTGTCTCTGACATGTTTTGTGTGCAAAGTCATGGAGAAGATTATCAGGAGGAGAGTGGTGGAACACCTGGAACGGAACAAGATTATAAATGAAAACCAGCATGGGTTCATGGAAGGCAAATCCTGTGTCACAAACCTTCTGGAGTTTTGTGACAAGGTAACAGAAGTAAGACACGAGAGAGAGGGGTGGGTTGACTGCATTTTCCTAGACTGCAGGAAGGCCTTTGACACAGTACCCCACAAGAGATTAGTGCAGAAGCTGGAGGATCAGGCGCATATAAAAGGGAAGGCACTGCAATGGATCAGGGAATACCTGACAGGGAGGCAACAACGAGTCATGGTACGTGAAGAGGTATCACAGTGGGCGCCTGAGAAGAGCGGGGTCCCACAGGGGTCAGTTCTAGGACCAGTGCTATTTTTGATATATGCGAACGACAAGATGGAAGGAATAGACTCTGAAGTGTCCCTATTCGCAGATGATGTGAAGCTGATGAGAAGAATTAAATCGGATGAGGATGAGGCAGGACTGCAAAGAGACCTCGACAGGCTGGACACGTGGTCCAGAAACTGGCTTCTCGAATTCAACCCTGCCAAATGCAAAGTCATGAAGATTGGGGAGGGGCAAAGAAGACCGCATACAGAGTATAGGCTAGGTGACCATAACACCGAGCACGTCATCGGAGGCACACATCAACCAAATAACTGCTGCAGCATATGGGCGCCTGGCAAACCTGAGAATAGCGTTCCGATACCTTAATAAGGAATCGTCCAAGAAACTGTACACTGTGTATGTTAGGCCCATACTGGAGTATGCAGCACCGGTCTGGAACCCCACCTGATAAAGCACGTCAAGAAGTTAGAGAAAGTACAAAGGTTTGCAACAAGACTAGTCCCAGAGCTCAGGGGAATGTCGTACGAGGAAAGGTTGAGGGAAATTGGACTGACGACACTGGAGGACAGAAGGGTCAGGGGAGACATGATAACGACATACAAGATAGTGCAGGGAATAGACAAGGTGGACAGAGATAGGATGTTCCAGAGAGGGGACACAGAAACAAGGGGTCACAACTGGAAGCTGAAGACTCAGACGAGTCACAGGGACGTTAGGAAGTATTTCTTCAGTCATAGAGTCGTCAGGAAATGGAATAGCCTAGCAAGTGAAGTACAGGCAGGAACCATACATAGTTTTAAGAAGAGTTATGACAAGCTCAGGAAGCAGAGAGGGAGAGGACCTAGTAGCGATCAGTGAAGAGGCGGGGCCAGGAGCTGAGTCTCGACCCCTGCAACCACAATTAGGTGAGTACAATTAGGCGAGTACACACACACACACACACACACACACACACACACACACACACACACACACACACACACACACACAAACCCCACCTACACAACAGCCCCATATAGGCCCCCACCAAGGCTCTCGCTCCCCCAACCCCAATATACTTGCATGACCACAATGATAGAAAAGAAACTAAAGGTTTGGTACACAAACGCGGATGGAATAACGAATAAACATGAGGAGTGGAATGAAAGAATCAGTGAAAAATCCCCAGACATCATAGCAGTCACAGAAACAAAACTCGCTGAGACAATAACAGACACAATCTTCCCAACAGGATATCAGATCCTGAGGAAAGATAGAAGGAGTAGAGGGGGAGGAGGGGTTGCACTGCTCATAAAACACCAATGGGGATTTGAGGAAATGGAAGGCATGGACATGATTGGAGAAAGAGACTACATTGTAGGTACAATTCAGTCCGGAGAACATAAAGTAGTCATTGGAGTGATGTATAACCCACCACAGAACTGCAGGAGGCCAAGAGAGGAGTACGAAGAAAACAACAGGGTGATGGTGGACACACTGGCTGAGGTGGCAAGAAGAGCTCACTCGAGCAGAGCAAAGTTACTGGTAATGGGCGATTTCAACCACAGGGAGATCGACTGGGAAAACCTGGAGCCACATGGGGGTCCCGAAACATGGAGAGCCAAGATGATGGATGTGGTACTTGAAAACCTCATGCATCAACATGTCAGGGACACAACCAGAGAGAGAGGGGAGGATGAGCCAGCAAGACTGGATCTTGTGTTCACCCTGAGCAGTTCAGACATCGAGGACATCACTTACGAGAGGCCCCTTGGAGCTAGCGATCATGTGGTTCTGAGTTTTGACTATATAGTAGAGTTACAAGTGGAGAAGGTAACAGGAACTGAAGGGGACAGGCCAAACTATAAAAGGGGGGACTACACAGGTATGAGAAACTTCCTGCAGGAGGTTCAGTGGGACAGAGAAATGGTAGGAAAATCAGTAAACGAGATGATGGAATATGTGGCAACAAAGTGCAAGGAGGCAGAGGAAAGTTTTGTTCCCAAGGGAAACAGAAATAATAGGAAGACCAAAACGAGTCCTTGGTTTACCCGAAGGTGTAGGGAGGCAAAAACTAAGTGCAACAGAGAATGGAAAAGGTACAGGAGGCATAGGACCCAGGAAAACAAGGAGATTAGTAGAAGAGCCAGAAACGAGTATGCGCAGATAAGGAGGGAGGCCCAGCGACAGTATGAAAACGACATAGCATCGAAAGTCAAATCTGACCCGAAACTGCTGTATAGCCACATTAGGAGGAAGACAACAGTCAAGGACCAGGTGATAAGGCTGAGGAAAGAAGGTGGAGAACTCACAAGAAACGATCAAGAGGTATGTGAGGAGCTCAACACGAGATTTAAGGAAGTATTTACAGTAGAGACAGGAAGGACTCTGGGGGGACAGACCAGATGGGGACACCAACAAGGAACACACCAACAAGTGTTGGACGACATACATACAGATGAGGAGGAGGTGAAGAAACGGCTAAGGGACATCGATACCTCAAAGGCAATGGGACCGGACAACATCTCTCCATGGGTCCTTAGAGAGGGAACAGATATGTTGTGCGTACCACTTACCACAATCTTCAACACATCCCTGTAAACTGGGCAACTACCTGAGGTATGGAAGACGGCAAATGTAATTCCCATTTTCAAAAAAGGAGACAGAAAAGAGGCACTAAACTATAGACCTGTGTCATTGACGTGTATAGTATGCAAAATTATGGAGAAGATTATCAGGAGGAGAGTGGTGGAGCACCTGGAACGGAACAGGAGAATAAATGCCAACCAGCACGGATTCACGGAAGGCAAATCCTGTGTCACAAACCTTCTGGAGTTTTATGATAAAATAACAGAAGTAAGACAAGAGAGAGAGGGGTGGGTTGATTGCATCTTCTTGGACTGCAAGAAGGCCTTTGACACAGTTCCTCACAAGAGATTAGTGCAGAAGCTAGAGCATCAGGCGCATATAACAGGAAGGGCACTGCAATGGATCAGAGAATACCTGACAGGGAGGCAACAACGAGTCATGGTACGTAATGATGTATCACAGTGGGCACCTGTGACGAGCGGGGTCCCACAGGGGTCGGTCCTAGGACCAGTGCTATTTTTGGTATATGTGAACGACATGATGGAAGGGTTAGACTCAGAAGTGTCCCTGTTTGCAGATGATGTGAAGTTAATGAGGAGAATTAAATCTGATGAGGACCAGGCAGGACTTCAAAGAGACATGGACAGACTGGACACCTGGTCCAGCAAATGGCTTCTCGAATTTAATCCTGCCAAATGCAAAGTCATGAAGATAGGGGAAGGGCACAGAAGACCACAGACAGAGTATAGGCTAGGTGGCCAAAGACTGCAAACCTCACTCAAGGAGAAAGATCTTGGGGTGAGTATAACACCGAGCATGTCTCCGGAAGCACACATCAATCAGATAACTGCTGCAGCATATGGGCGCCTGGCAAACCTGAGAACAGCATTCCGACACCTTAGTAAGGAATCATTCAAGACACTGTACACCGTGTATGTCAGGCCCATACTGGAGTATGCAGCACCTGTTTGGAACCCGCACTTGATAAAGCACGTCAAGAAACTAGAGAAAGTACAAAGGTTTGCAACAAGGTTAGTTCCAGAGCTAAGGGGAATGTCCTATGAAGAAAGATTAAGGGAAATCGGCCTGACGACACTGGAGGACAGGAGGGTCAGGGGAGACATGATAACGACATATAAAATACTGCGTGGAATAGACAAGGTGGACAAGGACAGGATGTTCCAGGGAGGGGACACAGAAACAAGAGGCCACAATTGGAAGTTGAAGACACAAATGAGTCAGAGAGATAGTAGGAAGTATTTCTTCAGTCATAGAGTTGTAAGGCAGTGGAATAGCGTAGAAAATGACGTAGTGGAGGTAGGAACCATACACAGTTTTAAGACAAGGTTTGATAAAGCTCATGGAGCGGGGAGAGAGAGGGTCTAGTAGCAACCGGTGAAGAGGCGGGGCCAGGAGCTAGGACTCGACCCCTGCAACCACAAATAGGTGAGTACACACACACACACACACACACACACACACACACACACACACACACACACACACACACACACACACACACACACACACACAAACACACACACACACACACACAGGAGTGGAACAGTCGCTCGCCATTGAGCTCTTGATTGGCGGTAGTTTCTGACTGTACCATAGAGAATAGAGTGTGGGATATATGCGTGTGCAAGCATAAGAGTGCATATAATCACTTAAACCCCGCAAAAAGGAAATATATGTGATCACAGAGGAGAAAACATAGATAATGGTGCCAAGTGTTAAGTGCCGGCCCGGATCAAGGTAGGGGAATGGTTGTGTACCAGGCCTAAATAGTGGTGCCACTAATGGAGGCAGGATCCATACACAGCTTTAAAGTTCACGGCTCAGGGAGAGTGACTTAGTAGCGACCAGTGAAGAGGCGGGGCCAGGAGCTACTACTCGACCCCTACAACCTCAACTAGGCGAGTATTTGAAGAATAAGTGCGACTCAAGACCAGGGAGATAAGAGATAAGTATAGATGTGTCAGTAAATACAGTGAGTGCAGTGAAAAAGTTAGATGAGCTAGTGACTGCAGTGCCTACAGGAAGGTAGTAAAATAAATTTACGGAGAAGCATCAAGCATCTTCAACTACGTGGGACCCAGGTACTGGACGGACCGGCAACGTGACCACTCCACTGCCAGCCGCACGTAATATTCACCTAGTTGAATTGCATAGGGTCAACAGTACCAGTCCCTAGCTGGAAACTGGGGTCACTCTCCTGGAGCTATCAGAATTAGAATAAGCAGCATTTACTAACACTTAATAGAATTTACTGAGGTGCAGGAGAGTAAAGCAGTTAATGAGAGGTAGCTAGTGTGGACACTCGGCTCCCCATATAGGCACACACACACATACACACACACAGTAGGTGAGGCCTAGAGTTACAGAACTGAACGTAATTTTAAGAACACAAGACAGTGCACAGTGGGAACCAAGCGATCGGGTACATATGTGGTACATACGTGGGTAATAAGGACTCGCTTACATAAACACACACACACACAGGAACAAGCAGTCAGGCACTTGTAAAAGTTGTAGTACACATGCACACACACACACATACACAGGATTTCACACCTCCTGTAAACTGTATGCAGCACCTGTTTGGAACCCGCACTTGATAAAGCACGTCAAGAAACTAGAGAAAGTACAAAGGTTTGCAACAAGGTTAGTTCCAGAGCTAAGGGGAATGTCCTATGAAGAAAGATTAAGGGAAATCGGCCTGACGACACTGGAGGACAGGAGGGTCAGGGGAGACATGATAACGACATATAAAATACTGCGTGGAATAGACAAGGTGGACAAGGACAGGATGTTCCAGGGAGGGGACACAGAAACAAGAGGCCACAATTGGAAGTTGAAGACACAAATGAGTCAGAGAGATAGTAGGAAGTATTTCTTCAGTCATAGAGTTGTAAGGCAGTGGAATAGCCTAGAAAATGACGTAGTGGAGGTAGGAACCATACACAGTTTTAAGACAAGGTTTGATAAAGCTCATGGAGCGGGGAGAGAGAGGGTCTAGTAGCAACCGGTGAAGAGGCGGGGCCAGGAGCTAGGACTCGACCCCTGCAACCACAAATAGGTGAGTACACACACACACACACACACACACACACACACACACACACACACACACACACACACACACACACACACACACAAACACACACACACACACAGGAGTGGAACAGTCGCTCGCCATTGAGCTCTTGATTGGCGGTAGTTTCTGACTGTACCATAGAGAATAGAGTGTGGGATATATGCGTGTGCAAGCATAAGAGTGCATATAATCACTTAAACCCCGCAAAAAGGAAATATATGTGATCACAGAGGAGAAAACATAGATAATGGTGCCAAGTGTTAAGTGCCGGCCCGGATCAAGGTAGGGGAATGGTTGTGTACCAGGCCTAAATAGTGGTGCCACTAATGGAGGCAGGATCCATACACAGCTTTAAAGTTCACGGCTCAGGGAGAGTGACTTAGTAGCGACCAGTGAAGAGGCGGGGCCAGGAGCTACTACTCGACCCCTACAACCTCAACTAGGCGAGTATTTGAAGAATAAGTGCGACTCAAGACCAGGGAGATAAGAGATAAGTATAGATGTGTCAGTAAATACAGTGAGTGCAGTGAAAAAGTTAGATGAGCTAGTGACTGCAGTGCCTACAGGAAGGTAGTAAAATAAATTTACGGAGAAGCATCAAGCATCTTCAACTACGTGGGACCCAGGTACTGGACGGACCGGCAACGTGACCACTCCACTGCCAGCCGCACGTAATATTCACCTAGTTGAATTGCATAGGGTCAACAGTACCAGTCCCTAGCTGGAAACTGGGGTCACTCTCCTGGAGCTATCAGAATTAGAATAAGCAGCATTTACTAACACTTAATAGAATTTACTGAGGTGCAGGAGAGTAAAGCAGTTAATGAGAGGTAGCTAGTGTGGACACTCGGCTCCCCATATAGGCACACACACACATACACACACACAGTAGGTGAGGCCTAGAGTTACAGAACTGAACGTAATTTTAAGAACACAAGACAGTGCACAGTGGGAACCAAGCGATCGGGTACATATGTGGTACATACGTGGGTAATAAGGACTCGCTTACATAAACACACACACACACAGGAACAAGCAGTCAGGCACTTGTAAAAGTTGTAGTACACATGCACACACACACACATACACAGGATTTCACACCTCCTGTAAACTGACCTGATACCCCTCCCTCTCTCCCTCTAACATTCCACTATCCACTATCCCCCCTCTCTCTTTCTCTCTCCACCTATCTCTCTCTCTACCTCTCTACCTATCTCTCTCTCTACCTATCTCCCTCTCTACCTATATATATCTCTCACTACCTATCTCTCTCTCTACCTATCTCTCTCTCTACCTATTTTTCTCTCTACTTATCTCTCTACCTGTCTGTCTCTCACCACTCTCCCCTCTCCCATCTCTCACCTCTCCCATCTCTCCCCTCTAACATCTCTCCCCCTCTAACATCTCTCCCCCTCTAACATCTCTCCCCCTCTCATTATCTCTCCTCTCTCCCATTTCCCATCTCTCTCCCCTCCTCCCCTCTCTCTCCCCCTCTCCTCTCTCTCCCCTTTCTCTCTTCCATCTCCCCCCTCTCTCCCCCTTCTCCCCTGCCTTTCCCCTTCTCTCTCTCCTCTCTTTGCCCCCTCTCTCTTTCCCCTCTCCCTTCTCTTTCTCTCTCTCTCACCACTCTCCCCCCTTTTCAATTCTCACTCTCCCCCTCCCTCTCTCCTTCTACCTTTCCCTTCTCTCTCTTTCCTCTCTCTCTTTCTAGCTCTCTCTCTCCTTTTTCCTTCTCACTCTCCCCCTCTTTCTCTCCTACCTTTCCCTTCCCGCTCTTTCTCTCTCTCTCTCACTCTTTTCTCTTTCAAAAAAAAAAAAAAGAAAAAAGGGAAGAAAAGGGAAAAAAGAAGGAAAAAAAGAAAAAATGGTGGGGACTCGAAGGAACCAGGGATCAGATGAGAATGGTTCTGGTAGGGAGGAGTGGATGGAGGAGCAGTGGAAAAGGATGGAACAAGAGTGGGAGAGAAAATTAGGAGAACTTTCTGAAAAAATGGAGACAGAGCTTTCTGTGAAATTGGAAAAGAGGTTGGAGAAGGAGAAGAATTGGGAGGCACAAGTCGAAACTGCAGTAGCCAGGATTAGGGTCCTAGAAGGTGAGGCAAACAGGCTGAAGCGAGTTATAACGGCATTGACCAGAGAAGACACAATATATGAAGCTAAGAGGCCGAACAGGAAGGAATGAGATATGAATTATGCTAAGGTCATATCAGCCTGCCAAGAAGGGCCAATGAGTGAAAGGGAAGAGCAGCTGGGTGCAGATGGAGAGGGTGATAGGTCAAATGCAGAGGCACAATCATGCTACCAAGAGCCACTGGAAAAAACAAGGAAGAAACTGACCATGTACAGACAGGAACCAGAGTCACAGAGGGAGAGGCACTGGGAGGAGGAAAGGGCAAAATCAGTGTTTATCCATGGGCTTCAGGAGAGAGAGGAAAGGACACACACTGAAAAACGGCAGGCAGAAAGAGAAGAAGATTGAGAACATCATCACAGAAATAGGTAAAGAAGACATGGAGGAGATTGTAAATTTTCAAAGAATAGGGGGGTACTTGAAGCTGATCAAGCTGATTCTCAGAACAGAAGCAGTGCGGAACAGGATCCTCCAAGAGAGACCACGGTTGAAGCACTCGGAAAAGTACAAGAGGGTGTTCCTAGACAGAGACAGAACACAAACAGAATGACAGCAGCTTAGGGAGAGGACAAAAAAAACGAAAGGAGCTAGGAAAGGAAACAATTACGGAACCAGCAGAGGTCAATCAGAGCAGGACAGAGCAGCAAGGGCAAGCACATACAGAACCATCCTCAGAACCCCACAACCTATCACACCATCCCAAAACAAACTAAAATCCATACTCACAGCTTCCACCAAAGACCCAGCTATAGAATCCCACAGTACGCTACCAGGTCTCCCACCCTCACAGGCCCCCCAAACTAGAGCATTGGAGAGGAAACTGAAGGTATGGTACACAAATGCTGATGGAATAACAAATAAGTGGGAGGAGTGGCAAGAAAGAGTCAAAGTGGCATCACCGGACATCATAGCTCTCACAGAAACCAAGCTTAATGTATGATAACAGATGCAATCTTTCCAATGGGTTACCAGATCCTGAGGAAAGACAGAGGGAACAGGGGGGTGGAGGAGTGGCACTGCTGATCAAAAACCGATGGAATTTTGATGAGCTGGAGAGAGGAGACAGCGGAGAAGCAGCGATTACATAGTGGGAACGCTTCACTCTGGAGGTCCCAAAGTGGTAATTGCAGTGATGTGTAACCCACCACAGAACAGCAGGAGGCCAAGGCAAGAAAATGATAAGAGCAAGAGCAATGGTTCACATACTGGCTGCAGTGGCCAGAAGAGCTCATGCATGCAGGCCAAAGCTCATGATCATGGGTGACTTTAACCACAAGGAAATCGATTGGGAGAACTTAGAGCCACATGGGGGCCAAGATACATGGAGGGCTAAGATGATGGAGGT
>NC_091311.1:25706315-25774360 GCF_038502225.1 Cherax quadricarinatus
AGAGGAGAGAATGAACCAGCAAGACCGGACCTAGTATTCACCTTGAGTAGTGCAGATATTCAGGACATCACATAAGAAAGACCACTTGGGGCCAGCGATCATGTGGTTTTAAGCTTCGAATACACAGTAGAGCTACAAGTGGAGGGGGAAGCAGGAGGGCCAGGACGAATGAAACCAAACTGCAAGAAAGGGGACTACATGGGAATGAGGAACTCCCTGTACAGGGTTCAGTGGGAGAGAGAAGTGGCAGGGAAGCCAGTTAATGAGATGATGGAATATGTAGCAACCATGTGCAAGGAGGCTGAGGAGAGGCTTGTACCCAAGGGTAACAGGAATAATGAAAAAGCCAGGATGAGCCCATGGTTCAAAGGTGCAGAGAGGCAAAAACCAAGTGTGCTAGGGAATTGAAGAAATATAGAAGGCAAAGGACCCAGGAGAATAAGGAGAGCAGTCGTGGAGCCCGAAATGAATATGCACAGATAAGAAGGGAGGCCCAACGACAATATGAAAACGACATAGCAGCAAAAGCCAAATCTGACCCGAAGCTGTTATACAGCTACATCAGGAGGAAAACAACAGTCAAGGACCAGGTAATCAGGCTAAGGAAGGAAGGAGGAGAGACAACAAGAAATGACCGTGAAGTATGTGAGGAACTCAACAAGAGATTCAAAGAAGTGTTTACCGAGGAGACAGAAGGGGCTCCAGATAGACGGAGAGGTGGGGTACACCACCAAGTGATGGACACAGTATACACAACCGAGGAAGAAGTGAAGAGGTTTCTGAGTGAGCTAGATACCTGAAAGGCAATGGAGCCGGATAACATCTATCCATGGGTCCTGATAGAGGGAGCAGAAGCGCTATGTGTACCCCTAACAACAATATTCAATACATCTATCGAAACAGGGAGATTGCCTGAGGCATGGAAGACAGCAAATGTAGTCCCTATCTTTAAAAAAGGAGACAGACATGAAGCATTAAACTACAGACCAGTGTCACTGACTTGAAGATTGAGACACTTATGCAGCATATGGGAATCTTTATTCAGGAAACGTTTCGCCACACAGTGGCTTCATCAGTCCAATACAAAGAGGAAGGCGTAAGGAGAGGAGGAGAATGAGGTAATCAGTCCCTCAACCTGGAGTCGATGTGTTCAGTCCATCAATCTTGTAGAATGTACAGCATAGGGCCGTAGACGTGGCTTATATACTGTAGTGAGGTGACGTGAAGCAGATGGAGGCGGGGTCATAGTGGTACCATCCACTAGTCGAAGTAGGTCTTCGTCCAAAGGTTGAACAAGTGTTGAAGAATTCTTTGTAACAAGATCCCATGATGCTGCAGTGTCTGACAGTTGTGATGAATGGTTTGAAAAACCGACAAGTTGAAGATTGAGACACTTATGCAGCATATGGGAATCTTTATTCAGGAAACGTTTCGCCACACAGTGGCTTCATCAGTCCAATACAAAGAGGAAGGCGTAAGGAGAGGAGGAGAATGAGGTAATCAGTCCCTCAACCTGGAGTCGATGTGTTCAGTCCATCAATCTTGTAGAATGTACAGCATAGGGCCGTAGACGTGGCTTATATACTGTAGTGAGGTGACGTGAAGCAGATGGAGGCGGGGTCATAGTGGTACCATCCACTAGTCGAAGTAGGTCTTCGTCCAAAGGTTGAACAAGTGTTGAAGAATTCTTTGTAACAAGATCCCATGATGCTGCAGTGTCTGACAGTTGTGATGAATGGTTTGAAAAACCGACAAGTTGAAGATTGAGACACTTATGCAGCAGATGCTGCATAAGTGTCTCAGTCTTCATATGGGATGATCTGTACAACAAGATTGATCTGAACACATCGACTCCAGGTTGAGGGACTGATTACCTCATTCTCCTCCTCTCCTTACGCCTTCCTCTTTGTATTGGACTGATGAAGCCACTGTGTGGCGAAACGTTTCCTGAATAAAGATTCCCATATGCTGCATAAGTGTCTCAATCTTCAACTTGTCGGTTTTTCAAACCATTCATCACAACTGTCAGACACTGCAGCATCATGGGATCTTGTTACAAAGAATTCTTCAACACTTGTTCAACCTTTGGACGAAGACCTACTTCGACTAGTGGATGGTACCACTATGACCCCGCCTCCATCTGCTTCACGTCACCTCACTACAGTATATAAGCCACGTCTACGGCCCTATGCTGTACATTCTACAAGATTGATGGACTGAACACATCGACTCCAGGTTGAGGGACTGATTACCTCATTCTCCTCCTCTCCTTACGCCTTCCTCTTTGTATTGGACTGATGAAGCCACTGTGTGGCGAAACGTTTCCTGAATAAAGATTCCCATATGCTGCATAAGTGTAGACAGATAATGGGCTTGTTCCCATTACCTGACATGATATTATCCAGCCTGTTGACAATGTCCCCAACACCAGCTCCAGGGAAGCACACTCTATCTCTCATCTTCTTATTCCTATTACAAAAAGCACGGTCAATATATCTTACCTGAGAGTCACCAACCACAAGAATGCGCTTACCTTCATTAGCAGGGGCAGTAGTACCCTTACCTTCACTGGCCACTGAAGTACATTCATCCTGGAGAACAGAGAAGCGATTTCCTACCTTCAGATCTTCACTCTTAACTTTCCTTACTCTGATGCGCCTCCCATTACTGTGAACAACTCGCCACTTGTAGCAGGTGCTGGGCTGCACCTCACTGCTGGTAGCCGTTGCTACCTCCCCAACTACAGCCTCCTCACAGCGAGAGACAGACTGCACCTCACTGCTAGAAGTCTCATTCCCCACAACTCCAGCCACCTCACACTCTCTCCCAGACCCATTGAGGTGGACCTTCAGCCTCCTAATCTCCTCCTGGAGAAGCAAGACCTCCTCCTTCAACTCTCCAACCTCAGTTTTTAAAACACTGCAGAAGCAAGCCATGCTTTGTAACCGTCCACGCTAATCCCCAAAGCAGGGTCAACAGGAAAGGTGGTGGAGTAGCGATGTATGCCAGAGACAATTTAAATTGTTGTGTTAGACAAGATATTAAATTAGAAGCGTCAGCCACTGAATCTGTTTGGTTACAGCTTCTCGAGGGCCGAGAAAAACTAATTTTGGGTGTGATTTACAGGGCCCCAAATCTTGATAGGGAGTGCAGTAAACTTCTATGGGACGAAATTCGTAAGGCATCTACATACGAAAATGTTGTGCTAATGGGAGATTTCAACTATAGACAGATTGACTGGAGCAATTTGACAGGAAATTTAGAGTCGGGTGACTTTCTTGATACGATCCAGGATTGTTTTTTAAAACAGTTTGTGACAGAGCCAACTAGGGGAAATAACCTCCTTGACTTGGTTCTTGCCAGTAGGGAAACACTAATTAATAATCTTGAGGTTAATGATGAGCTTGGGGAGAGTGATCACAAATCACTCAGTTTTAATATATCATGGAATTCCCCTAATAATGGCAATCAAGTCTCCGTCCCTGACTTTCGCTTGGCTGATTTCATAGGACTGAAAAATTACTTAGGTGGGCTGAACTGGAATGACCTGACTAAGGGTCAGGTAGGTGGTGATGGTTGCCGATATGATGCTTTCCAGGGCATAGTTCTAGCTGCTCAGTCAAATTATGTTCCAAATAGGGAAATCAGATCAAACAAAAATGATCCTAAATGGATGAACAATAGATTAAAATATCTGATTGGTCAAAAGAGAGGCATATATAGGCAAATCAAAAGAGGAGAGGGGCAATTAAGAAATCGATATATTCAGTTAAAGAGAGAAATAAAAAAGGGAATTAGAAAAGCAAAAAGAGATTATGAGGTTAAAGTTGCAAGAGAATCGAAGACTAACCCAAAAGGATTCTTTCAGGTATACAGAAGTAAGATCAGGGACAAGATAGGCCCACTCAAAAGTTCCTCGGGTCAGCTCACTGACAGTGATAAGGAAATGTGTAGAATTTTTAACACATACTTCCTCTCAGTTTTTACACAGGAGGATACCAGCGATATTCCAGTAATGATAAATTATGTAGAACAGGACGATAATAAACTGTGCACTATTAGGGTCACAAGTGACATGGTCCTTAGGCAAATAGATAAATTAAAACCTAACAAATCCCCAGGCCCTGATGAACTGTATGCAAGGGTTCTAAAGGAATGTAAAGAGGAGCTTAGCACACCTTTGGCTAATCTTTTCAACATATCACTACAAACTGGCATGGTGCCAGATAAGTGGAAAATGGCAAATGTGATACCTATTTTCAAAACAGGTGACAGGTCCTTAGCTTCGAACTATAGACCAATAAGCCTAACCTCCATAGTGGGAAAATTTATGGAATCAATAATTGCCGAGGCAGTTCGTAGCCACCTTGAAAAGCATAAATTAATCAACGAATCTCAGCATGGTTTTACAAAGGGGCGTTCCTGCCTTACGAATTTATTAACTTTTTTCACTAAGGTATTTGAGGAGGTAGATCATGGTAATGAATATGATATTGTGTATATGGACTTCAGTAAGGCTTTTGACAGGGTCCCACATCAGAGACTATTGAGGAAAATTAAAGCACATGGAATAGGAGGAGAAATTTTTTCCTGGATAGAGGCATGGTTGACAAATAGGCAGCAGAGAGTTTGCATAAATGGGGAGAAATCAGAGTGGGGAAGCGTCACGAGCGGTGTTCCACAGGGGTCAGTGTTGGGCCCCCTGCTGTTCACAATCTACATAAACGACATAGATGAGGGCATAAAGAGCGACATCGGCAAGTTTGCCGATGACACCAAAATAGGCCGTCGAATTCATTCTGACGAGGACATTCGAGCACTCCAGGAAGATTTGAATAGACTGATGCAGTGGTCGGAGAAGTGGCAGATGCAGTTTAATATAGACAAATGCAAAGTTCTAAATGTTGGACAGGACAATAACCATGCCACATATAAACTAAATAATGTAGATCTTAATATTACGGATTGCGAAAAAGATTTAGGAGTTCTGGTTAGCAGTAATCTGAAACCAAGACAACAGTGCATAAGTGTTCGCAATAAAGCTAATAGAATCCTTGGCTTCATATCAAGAAGCATAAATAATAGGAGTCCTCAGGTTGTTCTTCAACTCTATACATCCTTGGTTAGGCCTCATTTAGATTATGCTGCACAGTTTTGGTCACCGTATTACAGAATGGATATAAATTCTCTGGAAAATGTACAAAGGAGGATGACAAAGATGATCCCATGTATCAGAAACCTTCCCTATGAGGATAGACTAAGGGCCCTGAAACTGCACTCTCTAGAAAGACGTAGAATTAGGGGGGATATGATTGAGGTGTATAAATGGAAGACAGGAATAAATAAAGGGGATGTAAATAGTGTGCTGAAAATATCTAGCCTAGACAGGACTCGCAGCAATGGTTTTAAGTTGGAAAAATTCAGATTCAGGAAGGATATAGGAAAGTACTGGTTTGGTAATAGAGTTGTGGATGAGTGGAACAAACTCCCAAGTACCGTTATAGAGGCCAGAACGTTGTGTAGCTTTAAAAATAGGTTGGATAAATACATGAGTAGATGTGGGTGGGTGTGAGTTAGACCTGATAGCTTGTGCTACCAGGTCGGTTGCCGTGTTCCTCCCTTAAGTCAATGTGACCTGACCTGACTAGGTTGGGTGCATTGGCTTAAGCCGGTAGGGACTTGGACCTGCCTCGCATGGGCCAGTAGGCCTTCTGCAGTGTTCCTTCGTTCTTATGTTCTTATAAGCCACGTCTACGGCCCTATGCTGTACATTCTACAAGATTGATGGACTGAACACATCGACTCCAGGTTGAGGGACTGATTACCTCATTCTCCTCCTCTCCTTACGCCTTCCTCTTTGTATTGGACTGATGAAGCCACTGTGTGGCGAAACGTTTCCTGAATAAAGATTCCCATATGCTGCATAAGTGTCTCAATCTTCAACTTGTCGGTTTTTCAAACCATTCATCACAACTGTCGGACACTGCAGCATCATGGGATCTTGTTACAAAGAATTCTTCAACACTTGTTCAACCTTTGGACGAAGACCTACTTCGACTAGTGGATGGTACCACTATGACCCCGCCTCCATCTGCTTCACGTCACCTCACTACAGTATATAAGCCACGTCTACGGCCCTATGCTGTACATTCTACAAGATTGATGGACTGAACACATCGACTCCAGGTTGAGGGACTGATTACCTCATTCTCCTCCTCTCCTTACGCCTTCCTCTTTGTATTGGACTGATGAAGCCACTGTGTGGCGAAACGTTTCCTGAATAAAGATTTCCATAGGCTGCATAAGGAAATCGACCTGACGACACTGGAGGACAGGAAAGATAGGGGGGGCATGATAACGACATACAAAATACTGAGGAATTGACAAGGTGGACAAAGGCAGGATGTTCCAGAGATGGGACACAGCAACAAGGGGACACAGCTGGAAGTTGAAGACACAGATGAATCACAGGGATGTTAAGAAGTATTTCTTCAGTCACAGAGAAGTAAGGATGTGGAATAGTTTGGGAAGCGATGTAGTGGAGGCAGGATCCATACATAGCTTTAAAGTTCACTGCTCAGGGAGAGTGACCTTGTAGCGACCAGTGAAAAGGCGGGGCCAGGAGCTACGACTCGACCCCTGCAACCTCAACTAGGTGAGTACAACTAGGTGAGTACACACACACACACACACACACACACACACACACACGATTTAGGTATGTATTATCAGAGGAGACAGAAAGGCTTCCAGCAAACCGAGGGGTACAGTACACAGAAAGTGTTGGATACAACATAAACAACCAGGGAGGAGGCGAAGAAACTGCTGCTATGTGAGTCAGACACCTGGAAGGTGATGACAGCAGATATCTTCGTGGGTTTCAACAAGTCTACTGAAGCAGGCCAGAAGTGTGAAAGGAGACAGATGGCCAGCAATAAACTACATGCTTGTTTCACTGAAATATACAGTATGTAATATCATATTGAAGATTGGATTCCGTCCCCTACATTGTCGAGATCTTCCACATCACCTTCGACGGTATTTAAGACTACGTTCTCATGCTTCATCTTCATATTATTCCAGATCATGGAGCTGAATTCTTCTCCATGCTGAGGGACTGATCACCTCAAATACTTTTTCTCCAAGGTTGATGGAATGATTACATCAGATTTATTTAATTTTTACTGTTCCCTTTGTATTTAACAGAAGGCTACTGTGTAGGCGAAACGTTTCGTCTATAAAGATACTCAACTGTTGCACATGTCTTGATCTTCAACTTGTAGTTATTTTATACCATTTTCAACAACCTTTGCTTCTAGCACTGAGGCAGTTAATAGGATTGATCCCATTACCATTGATGATGTTGTCAAGATATCTAACAATATCCTTCATCCCAGCCCCAGCAAGGTACACCCTCCATCTGCTACTCCTGTCCTTCGAGCAGAGGCCCTATCCATGTACCTAATCTGAGTGTTCCCAACAAGCTCAATATTCTTACCTTTCTTGTTCTTTGTGATGGTCCCAGCAGTCGACTCACTTTCGTCGGGTAGCATAGAGAATGGTTTCACAGCCGTCTCCTAGTTCTTCGTCGTTTCTACCTTTTCATCCGTGCTCTTCATCCTCAGCTTCATTTCATGCTGCCCAGCCACTGTCCAGATTCCTTGCTTGACCTGGAAATTCACAACAGGAGGATTACTACGAATCCTCTTCGAATGCTCTGGACAGCCATACATTTCCAACACCCTTTCCTGGCAAAATGCCACATGTAAGAAGAGAAGTGACGCAGAATAGAAAAGTAGAGTAGTGAAGTTAAACTGAGCACATAAAAAGAAGCAAAGTAAAAATTGACATAATTTAAACCCAAGCAATCAACTTGACCATAGACTACAATATAATTACTTCAAGTCTTACAACTAAAAGTTTAGTGGTGAGCCCAAGTACTGTGCCTGTAACACCGCAAACTCACCTAGGTAATTAAAACTTGGTAATTAAAACTTCATTAGCACACACACACACACACACACACACACACACACATACACACACACACACACACACACACACACACACACACACACACACACACACACACACACACACACACACACACACACACACACACACACACACACACAATCACATACACTAAAGGCCAAGTGTTTATCGAAAAGTGCCTTTGACAAATATTAACTAACACACATTTGCAAACATCAACAAAATACTAACACTGAGAGGCAAAAATAACCTCAACGCCCTCGATGCAAACTAATCATTAAATCTCTCCAAGGCAACAGTTTGGCCCTGCAGTAATCGATTGTGTGAGAGTTAAGTTTTTATTCGTCAGGAGACGGGACAAATGTCTTCTGACACAGGCCTTAATCATATAGATGACTCACATGTGTAACAGTATCAGAGCAGGCCTTAGAAGGTGCTGGGCCCAATTGGGAACAGTTTTGCTGGGCCCCATCTATGGAAAGCAATCAATCTGTGCGTTTAAAAAATGCATGCGAGTTAACAGACCTCTAGAAAATTCGGTCAGTCACCATGCCAAAGAAAACATTTTTTTAACAATGTGGAGTAAACTCGAGGAAACTGAGCCCTATCCCCGACCCCTTTTGTAAAACTTAAATACTTGATTCTGAATATAGGCCTACTGAGGAGAGTCGGGGAATTTCGCCACATGTAAGCCATCGCAATGTATTAGCAAGTTTTCCTTTACACTGGTGCAGCCTGTGGCATTCCTGATAGATGGCCACGCGCAGCCAGTCTATTAAAGTCAGGCCTAAAAATCTATAAATAGCCAAGAAAACATGTGACTGGTTGGTTTTATTTTGTTTCGTTCGTGTTTTAATCCCTTTTTTCCTATAATCAAATGTCGGGTGCAATCGCCACCCCATCAGGCAACTTCGCCACCGCTTTCGGGGAAATTCGCCAACATATTATATCCAAAGCCCACTTTTTTAACTTTTGTTGTTGTGTGTACTTTACAAGCGCGGGGGCCCCCTCAGGTGCGGGGCCCAATTGAGAGCAATCGGCCCAATCGGTTGAAGGCCGGCCCTGGACAGTATGATGCATTACATTTTAGTTCATCGAATGCAAGCATACACAGAAGTATGTAGCTTTTGTGCAATATACCGTGTTACCTGTCTCACATTCTCATGACTGGGTCTAGGTGTGAGTTGAACCTGACCAACCTGGGCCAGCAGTCTGATGCAGTGACTTGGCTCTGACTGGCTTGGTGACATGGACCTGTCTAGTATGGGCCAGTAGACCTGCTGCGGTGCTCTCTTGTGTTCTTATGTAAGTTATATATTTCCTTGTGTTTAATCTGCGGTAACAGAGGATCGAGTCACTGCCTTTCTATTGACTTTTAGCTTAACAATCATAAACTTCCGATATTTTATGCTTAAGGCATAATAAAGAAAATGTATCTAGGGCCGACTCAATTAAACGAGAGGGAGACAAACCTAGTTTATCCACCGTGCATCTATCAAACAATGAAGCTAACCTTACTAAACTCTTCAGCAGACGCTGGTCAAACACAAGAAGAGAGGAGAAATTAAGGTGTACTTAGGGTTTGCTTTTCCTGCCCACTTACTGTGTTTGACCAGCGTCTGCTAAAAAGTTGGGTGGGGTTCGTTTCTTTCTTTGATAGATGCACAGTGGATAAACTAAGTATGTCTCCCTTGTGTGAGTCGGCCCAAATGCATTTTCTTTAATGTGACGGAAATTTCGTATTTGCCTATTAGCTTCACAATCATAAACTTCTGATATTTATGACAAAAGCATTAAAAATTAGAATTTAAAGTCTTTTATAAAGAAATATTTTGAAGTTTTACTTCATATTTATGACATGCCCCTAATGTTATGTTCACTGTCATTATTACATAAACAATGCTTATGGACCGGGCAGTCTGCTTTCTACTTCTTCAATATGCTGCTTGCATTGTCTAGCACTTGGCTGGGCGCCCATCTACATTGTTCTGGATACAGATGTTCACTTGAACGAATCTACCTGTACTTCCTACTTATTTCTGCAACATTGTAAGCTCCTGATAATGTGTTGATTGAAAACTCGAAAGTCCTTGCTTTTTAGGCCTAATTCGCCGGTTTGGCTTAAAAAGTTGCCAAATAGGCCGAACTCCCTTAAAACTCTTTAACTGTCCAATCGTAGATCTACGTTTTCACTGTGAGTGTTCCAAATATTTTGCCAAACAAAAAGAAAAATATTAATATTAAAACAAAGAGGGCAATTTTCTGTGTGTAATAAGGCCAATTTTTTTTTAGCGCAAGTACTTATTGCGATATAAAGCGGCGAAGGAGGTATTGGATGCTCACCTGACAGCAATATGGAGTTCTGCCGCTTGCAGAAATGTTACCGATTTAATTTTTTTTTTTATTTACGTAGTTTTTTATGTTCTGATAATTACAATTTATAGTAGATCTTGTGACCTACCATAAATGATAAATTGTTCTTACACAAATATTGGGTACGGATATAGTAATCATTCAGTTACAAACACATTAACAGGTGAAAGTGTTCACCTACCTCGGTCACATACTATTGTCTAGAGATATAAAAAAAAAAATTGTAGGTCCCAGCAACGTTTCTATATGAAGTATATGAAACTATATGAAGTATATGAAACTCCTTGAAGCACAATGTCAGAGTGGCACCCTAAATTGCTGATGTTGCAGTCACTCAACAATGCTGGACCATCAGCACTACCCCCAGTAAACTTTGGCATGTTTTCTGTTCTCACTTTTCTACACACACAAGCATGACTGTCTATGTTTTTCTGTCTCTATGTCTGTCTGTCTCTCCTTCTAATCTACCTGCCTCTCTCTGCTTGCCTCTCTGTCTCAGAGAGAACCATTTGTGAATTTGATCGTAAGCTAGACTTTCGAAGACGTATTACATATACTAAAGAATCGTCACGTCTGCTCTTGTGGGAACATACAACTTGCCACAGTAATACTTATGTTTTATATCTACAAGCAAATACGTATAGTAATTTGTCTGGCTTTTTTGGGTTATTCAAGTAATTTACACTATGTATTATAACTGTAGTTATTTGTACTTGTGCCTAAATTAACTTATTTAGTCCTTGATTCTGTCATTCAAGCAATTAAGTTCGCTTGGTATATATTTCTTGAAGGACAAGCATCCCTTGAACAGAATCAAGGACTAAGTTTATTTGGAGCTTTTGGTCATCTGACCGAGGCCTTCCACTGGCTTACCGGTCATCCCCTTTCAAAATTAAGGTCATAACTGTAATCATTTACACCTTCAGATTAGTAATGTCTATGGTTAGGTTAGGTAAAGTTTGTCAGGAAACAGGACGAAGTGCCTCCTGACCCTGGTCTTAGTCATATGATGACCCACCGTTGGAGCTTTCGGTAATCTGACCGAGGCCTTCCGCTGGCTTAACGGTCCTCCGATTTAAAAATTATGGTCATAGTTATAACAATTTTGTTTTGTCTATGGTTAGGTTAGGTAAGGTTCGTCAGGAAACAGGACAAGTGTTTCCTGACGCGGGTCTTCAATAATGACCCGCTGTTGGTACTTTTGGTCATCTGACCGAGACCTTCCGCTGGCTTACCTGTCCACTCCTTTAAAAATTATTGTCATAGTTATAATAATTTTTTATTGTCAATGCACAGAAAATTAATTAGATTACTGCAAATTTACATTCAAAATTTAAACCAAAAATATAGAAAATGTCTACAGGGTTAGGTTAGGTAAAGATTAGCCGGTATTCTCCCGGCCCGGGCCTTGTCCAAGTGGTGGCCCGGCCTTGGCTCCCTCTTTAGGGAGTGTCTGAGACCTAAGTCGCCCATGGGAGGAGGCACAAGTACCTCCTCATCTTCGGGACCAACTGTCCCCAGGCCTAGCCACAAGCTAGGCCTCTCTGGTCTGCCATCCCCGCCCCAAGGGGGCAAATGGGAATGACAGTCTTATGAGCTAAAAGCTCGGGCTCAGGCACCTACCCTACCCTAGAAGGGTTAGGCATGGTGTCGATCAACATGTCTACCAGAATAAAAATTTTAATAAACAAAATACAATATAAGAATGTCTTATTTAAAATAAATTATGTAACTATTATTAATAATTACAAGTTAAACGGTATTTTCTTTGCGCATCATATATCAATTAAATTAAAACTATAAATGTTAGTGTTATATATTATAACGAAGACTTTCGATCACACGAAGACAAATTATGTTGAGTGTTATTAACCAACCACCGGTGAAGGATGTAATGCCAGCAGCTTCTGTCGTCACTTACGGTTTAATAAAAGTTACTCAGAGTAGAGCAAGTCTTCGTTGGACATAATTTCTCCTTATGAGAACTCTACCATTGATATCTTCAAGTTCTCTTAACAACGCTTCGTTAAAGCAGCTTACGAACTTAATGACTTCAAGAAGTTCTTAAGTTTCTCTAGACGAAACTTGATCACTGACTTCAAGTTCTCTTTAACAAAGTTTCGACAAAAACAATCTTTAACATTGACTAGTTCAAACATAGTTCATCTAGAAAACTTCAATAAGTTTCTCTAGAAAACTTCGGGACTTGAGTCACATTAGGTCACAGGAATGAGACTCCATCGTCCAGTACGCCTCAAAAACCACACTCACATTAAGCGGGACCTAGAATTATTTGTTAAGATTAAACATAACCAGGAATTCTTGTACTATTGTTTAGTGTGGACTGTATGAATTATTTGAGACAGACTATAACCTTAATATTAACACTTACCAGTTGGACTGCAGGTGGAACACACCCTAACGCTACCTAGACAGCTAGCAACACGAAGGCCAATGTAAACTACTGTGAAAAATAGGTTAGTGTTCCTTATCTAAGGCGTGTTGTAAGGAGTCACAGGTGTCCTTCAGTATTTTACAATTTTACCACTATATTACAGTGGTTTCACACACATTTTCTTCAACATCAACAACAATGGCGACTGCGTTTCGCCGCCGTGTTAATACTGTTTGTATTCAACTAACGCAGGGATCTATCACCGGCGAATCAGTAAATGTGTTACTGCCAGCAATCATTCGTGATACTTATGGCATTCAACGTGAATCCTTGTGTGGCGTCGCCTTGAATGGAACTACACGGATCTTCGTCAAGTTTTGTGACACTCAGATGTACGAGAAGATTGTGACCCAGTACCAGGATATAAGTAAGCAAGTCACCCCAGCAGTTTCTGTCCAGTTGCATGACGTTTCACGATACTATACGTGGGTACGTGTGAGAAACGTGCCTTTTGAGGCCAATGAAGTTGATATACGTGACGTTTTTGAACGTTATGGGAAGATCCACCTGGTCACCATGGGTAGGTGGTCTGACGGCCACTATAATGGCCTTCAGGAGGGGTCATTTACGTTGAAAATGTCCCTGCGTCAGCCGATTCCTTCGTACGTTCAACTGGAGGAGTTTCGTTCCCAGGTGTACGTTACGTACCCTGGACAGAGAAGAACTTGCCGCCTCTGCGGCGCTCTGGATCACATAGCGGCTCAGTGTGTCCAGCGCCAGCCGCCATCGGGGCGTGGTCGTCGACCTGACGGTGAGGTACCCCGTCAGGCTCTGGAAGAGGAGGTTGTCGAGACCTCGCCGCGTATGACATCATGGAGTGCTGAGGTTGATAGGGCCATGCTACTAGAGTCATCTTGTGTGACTCTACCTGGGACTGCCTCCCTTGACGAGGTGGAACATGTGAACAGTGAAATCCCTCTAGCAAGAGAGGCAGGTGAGATGGAAGCCGACATTGTATCTGCGTTAAGTGACCTATTAGCATCGCATGAGTCTGATTCTGTGTTGTGTTATGATGGGGGAAATTACGTGCAGATGATGCTGATCAGATAGCTAAAGTGAGAGATTTGGAGAGTTCGAGTTTTCATACTGTTGAGGCAGAAATTCACAAGGAGAACACTCCAAGTACTGACATGTCTGAAGATGCTGTTTCTAGGAAGCGTGCGGCTACCCCGTCCGACTCCGATGATGTCTTGACCCCTGGACAACGTTCAGGGAAGAAGACGTGGTCGGAAATCACGGGTGGGGGGAGGTCGCGCGAGTCCAGGACAGCAGGTAATATCACGGGGATTGCCAAAGGTGCGGGAAGTGCCTTGGGTGCTTGCCGGCGCAAAGAGAAAAAGGGAGTGGTAGCCCCTAGAGGAAAGCCACCTTTAACACAGTTAGGTGTGTAACTATTAATGTTAATGGTTTGAAATCTGTCAGAAAGTGTGTGCAGGTGCGTGAGTGGTTGAATCGTTTTGCAGTGGATGTGTGTTTTTTGCAAGAACATAACCATAAAGTAGGAAGTTTGTTTGAGATGGATGGTTATGACATTTATGTGACTCACTCCAGACGTCTGAAAGGTGGAGTGGCTGTGTTGATAAAAGCGACCAGCCCGTTTGTGCTGAGACATTGGGAGGAAGGGGGGGAGGGTCGCGTGGTGCGAGTCGTGGGGGATTGGGGTAGTAGAAGAGTTGGTTTTGTAGGGGTATATGGGCCGGCTGAACATGATGTTAATATTAAAAATACTTTTGTTAGAGATGTCTTGGTATATTATTTGAGGTCCCTGCCAGAAATTACAGTGGTAGGTGGTGACTGGAACTGTGTAGTGCGCCGTAAAGATGTTGAACCGAGGGGGGCGGGGTTCTGTTCGCTTGTTTTGGGTGACTTGTTGTCTGGTTTGGGGTTGGTAGATGTACGCGGAGGACGTGACTTTGGGATTGAGCATACTTTTGTGCGTAGGGGCTATGCAGCATGTTTAGATAGGGTGTATGTGTCTCGGCGGGTGGTCGTAATCAATGTGCGTGTATTGAATGTCTTTTTCTCCGACCACCGGGGAGTTTTTGTGGAGCTCGACTGGGGAGGTCTCCCGCATCGTTTTAAGGGATACTGGAAACTGAATACGCGGATGCTACAAAGTGCGGATGATAGGGAACTATTCGAGGACTTCTGGGCGTCTATGGGAGTAGACTCCTGGGAGGGATGGGATTTAGTACGACAGTGGGATGAGGTTGTGAAGCCTCGAATTAAGGATTTTTATGTGAATCGGTGTAAGGAGGCCACTCGCTTGGAGTATGGTTTTCAGAGGTACCTGGAGGGTCATCTACGACAATGTTATGCACAGGGAGAGGCATCTGGGGTTTACCCAGTGGATGAGATCGATGCTATTAAAGAACAAATCCAAGTATTGAAAAATAAGGTTTTCGATGGGGCGCGCATTTCGAGTGGGGTGGAGGAGGCTTTGTGGGGTGACAAGCCGTCTGCTTGTGTCTTACAAAGTCAGACACAAAGGCGAAAAGCGACTGAAATTGTGAGTTTAGTGGTGCAGGATGAAGTTGACGGGTATAGTGAGGGACAGGTCTTAACAACAACTGAGGGGATAAGTTTTTATGTCGATACTTGGAGTAAGATCCAGATGCAAAGTAAAGACGTGAGTGAGCATGCGATACAGGATTTGGGGAGAGGCGTACGATGCGAGTTAAATGATTATGATCGCCTTCTCATGGGTGGGCCTATATCTGAGGCAGAGGTGTGGGAGGCACTACAAGGAATGAGTAAGGGGAAGGCTCCAGGCATTGATGGCATCCCTTGTGAATTTTATATCAAACATTGGGAGGTAATACGGACTTTTATGGTTCGTTTACTCAATGCGATGAAGGAGGGGGGGGGGTGTTAGGTCTGTCTCAGCGTACGGCAGTGTTGGTCTTAGTTAGGAAATGTGATGTGCCGTTAGCGATTAAGGACTACCGTCCCATATCGTTGATGTGTAGTGACTATAAACTATATGCGAAAATATTGATGAATAGAATTAAGAAAGTGTTTGATAAGGTAATCCATAAGAGTCAGTTTGGTGTGCCAGGTAGGTCAATGTATGATGGTCATGGGAATATCAGGGAGTTTGTTGAGGAATGCGGGGTGAGGGGTGGGGGTGGTGTTTTGGCTTTAGACTGGCGAGCCGCTTTTGATAGTGTGGAAAGAGAGGTTCTGTGGAAATTTATGAGATGGCAGGGTTTTGGAAATGAGGTCATCATGTGGGCCCGTTCGTTGTACAATGGAGCGGGTTTTAAAGTACAAATTAATGGCAAGTTAGGTGTTTTTGTACACATGAGCAGGGGCATTCGTCAGGGATGCCCCATGTCTCAAATGTTTTTTGCATGTATGCAGGACCCTTTTTACTGGGCTGTTTGTGGGCGGGGAATAGAGACATCGTGGGGTCCGAGTAGTGGTCGACCAACCCTTGTGGGTTATGTTGATGATACTACTGTGTTATTACGTTCACGGGAGCAATTGGGTTTTGTTGGGAGACTTGTTGACATATTTGGCAAGGCTACGGGGATGTGTGTTAATAGAGAAAAATCGAAAATTATGGAGTTGGGGGAGTGGGTGGGGGATGGGGTGGATGCAGAGGGGTGGACTGTGGTTGATCGTATCACTATATGTGGTATTCATTATATGCGGGAGGTCGATCAGATGAGGGCGTGCAATTCGGGGAGGGTTGTACATAGTGTCTTGGGGCGCTTAAATAGTCTACGGCCGCGACATTTAACCCTGCATCAGAGGGCGGTGGTCATTAATGTCCTGCTTTATAGCAAAGTATGGCACGTTGCTGCACTGTATCCTCTGTTGCAGGGGGACGTCAAACGTCTTTTGCATAGAATTTATCGATTTTTGTGGGGTTCAGGATGCGATTGGCTCACAAGAGCGGTGGTGGAGACACCACTGCATCAGGGAGGGTTGGGTCTCATTCCTCTAGAGGCTCGTGTCATGGCATGTTACGTGAAGCGTCGTTTTCTCCGACTGGGTGGGATGCATGGTGGGTTAAGCGAATTGTATCACGACCTGCGCAGGTGGTGGAGAGGGAGGAATTTAATTTGGTGCGACGCGATGCTTCGCGTATTATTGAACATGAGGGACGTGCGCTGTGTAAAATTATGTACCTTAGAAAGGGCGGGTAGGGAGGTAGTCGTGGTGCGAGTTGAAGGAATGTATCCCATGTATGCGTGGGGTGATATATGGAGGCGAGTTCAACAGTTGCGTCTGCCTGCTCAAGTACGGGAAGTGGTTTTTAAATTTTTACATGGAATCTTGCCGTCTGGGGTGGTGTTGTATAATAGGCGTTTGGAGGAAGACTGGGGTTGTCCGGTGTGCGGGATGGAGGAATCTGCTTTTCATGTTGTGTATTTCTGTGAGACTTTAGGTATGGTACGAGAGTGGTTCAGTAGGGTTTTGCGTTTGGTAGGGGGGGGGAGGTTTGTCGGTACTCCGGGCGTTGAGTTTTGATGTAGGTGGGGTTGACTTGCGTGTACAACGTGCGGTGTCGTATGTTGTGGCCGATTATATTTTCGTGTCATGGGCTATGAGGCACGTTGATGGTAACAGTAGAATTAGGGTGTTAGCAGGGACGATTTATAGGACAAAATGTCGAAATAGGTTGGTATATGAGGGGAGATGGGAGAGAGACTTCCCGCCTGAATATAAAGCCTTGGAGTTACGAGATTTGAGATAGTTGTGAGTGTTCAGTGGGTAATCTAACGGGCTGGTCAGCTGTGTCTAATTGTGTTTGTCAAGTGCGTGAATGTTTTGTGTTCTCAGAGTTTATGTGCGTCTCCTATGTAACGGTGATGACGAAATATCTTACGTGCTTTGTATATACAACTTTTAGGAATGTTTCTCGTCTTTTATGCCTCAATTACAAGTCATTGGTGTACTTTTTGTATATGGTGTGCTTCCTAGCACAGTTGAAACGTTTTTCTTATTTCCGTTTATACTTTATGCCGTGTCCGTGTGCTTTTCAATAATATATGTATATATGCAAGTTTTCGTTTTCCTGTAAGCTGTGATGGAGCTTGAACTATATGTGGAGGCAGTATTTTTCAATGTGTGCATCTCGTCAGTGTATAAGTTCACTTATAGCTGCTGGCATTTGTGTTTTATTGAGATGTCAAATATCACAGTGTATTTTCGTTTTGTTATATTAGATATTTTCATTGTAGTGAATGGTAGCGTCATCCTGATCCACCTTTGAACTGTAATGCCTATTCTTAGTCCATGATAATAACCCCGTGGTAGTCGCCCAAATTAACGTATTGTTGTGCTCTTTAAGGCACCTGAGTTCTTAGATTAAGTCTTGGATACGTTGTGTGTTGGCAGGCGGAAGCCACGCCTAGTAATATGCCAGATGAAGTATCCCGTTGTATAATACGTGATTGCTTGTGTATGTGTGTAATTCTGTGTGCTTGTTTTTGTCACATTGTTTATTTGTATAGTGTTTTATTTTCCTGTGTTTTGACTTCATTATTTATTTATATAAGAATCTAGTTAGTGCCTGGTATCTCGTTGACATATTATTTTATGTACCCATAACTATTTTGTACCTGAGTTTTCAATAAAATAAAATGTTATATGGAAAATTTGGTGAATGTATATGGGTAACCTCTTTTATGTCAATGACAATGTGTTGTTAAAACTTGTTAGTGTATGTTGTGTAGGATTGAGGATCCTACTGTACCCATTTTATATCTTTATTTAATATTAAGCTGTAAAGTTTTTTAAATAAAATAAAAAAAAAAAAAAAAAAAAAAATAACCGCTGAACACGTGCTAACTATGCTAATTTACTAGACTGCTACAGATTACAAACTTGATGTTGGTTTATGATATATGACGCTTTTAAATTTGTAACAATTTGATATATTTGTAGGGGTGATTAGTGAAATAAATATATTTTTGTTTACTATATAATTTACAATAAAGTAATAAGTAGTTGGTTGGTAAGGTTTGTCAGGAAACATATTAAACTTAATAAACATAACATTTATGTTTATTAAAGTGAGAATAATTTCGTGATTGAGAGAACAACTAGGTGTAAAGTAAAAGGACACAAGTGCAACTAATGTGACATTTATTGTTGACGTTGCCACAATAAATGTCACATTAGTTGCACTTGTTTCCTTTTATTTTACATATTGTCGGTAATTCTACCAACTTTATTACAGAACAACTAGGGTTCGATACGGCGCACGCTGTCAGTGGCCCTATAAACCCCCGAAAACGAGAGAACAACAGTATGAATTCTAAAATGATTAACAGCGTTGTTGTTTACAAAAAGGAATTTTGACTTTTTTACTTGTGCAGAATTTAAGTTAGACTTAACACATGGGGAAACTTTTTGTATCTTTCAGAAGGGAGTTACAAATTTTAGGGTATTTTTATGGAGTGTCAAGATCTTTGAGTCGAACCCCCCCTCAAGGAAGGTTCCTTGATGTTGGTGAGGGGCTCTTGATTTAGGGAATTGGATCTGTGCTCAAGTTCCCCGAATTAATCCTGAATGCCTTCCACATCACCCCCAGGCGCTGTATAATCCTCCGGGTTTAGCGCTTCCCCCTTGATTATAATAATAATAATAATGAGTCGAACCCGTGGTAAATCAAAGAGGTGCCTGTGTTTTGTATTGTATATGTGTTCTGTTCTATTGCAACCCTCCAGTAAGAGACAAAGCCCCGGGTTGAAGTTCGTTCTAAATGTCCTAAATATATAAAATCCACATTAGTAGGTTATAATGTTATATAAGCTGAGTAAATCAAGACTTCAATTGAGCGGGTGTGTATTGTCTGGAGTCTCATTGGGTGATTATTTTAAACAGCTGATTTCTGCTGAGTACCAAAAGGTTCTAAATTGGTCTAGTAGATTCCAAAGCATAGATACCATAAGTGAGGTAAAGATACATTGGAGGAGTACAGAGTGATTAATATTGTTTGGTAGAATGCCCACAGTTTGGGAAATTTTCTTACTTGTGTTGGCTGTTGCATGTTGAATTTCAAGTTGCAGTCAAGGTGTATTCCTAAGGATTTTACCTGGTTGGGTTATGTTAGGTTTTGTTTGGTTGGGTTAGATTGGGATGGTTTAGGATAGATTGGATTACCTAATGTAAGGATCAGTTATCGAGTTTAGGTAACCTAACCTAATCAAATGCAACCCAACTCAGTCCAACACAACTTAACCCACATTAACATAACCTAACTCATAACTGACTAATGTAGCCTAATCTAACCATATAACCTAATCTAACCTAATGTAACCAAATCAAACTGAACCTAACTTAAAAAAAAAATATTTTGGGGATAATTAGGTCAAAATAGAACTCTTGAAAAATCTACTTAATATTGTACACTTTTAAATGCCATTCATCACAGAACTCGACCGAACAGCTAGGATAGCTAAAATTTATCATGAAACTAGACAATTGTTTCCTGACGTGGGTCAGGAAACAAAGATCCGCCAATGGGGCTTTTGTCCATTTGACCGAGGCCTTCCACTGGTTTACCAATCAACCTTTTTCAAAAATATTTGTTTTACATAAATACACCGAGCAGCTAATAATAATAATAATTATTATTATCATCACTATTATTATTATTACGTGGGAGCGCCAGACCGTACCTTTGGGAAGAATGGAAGGCAGTCAGGTTCCATCCAAGAAAGAAGAGAGTAGGACCAATTCATTTGATGCAGAGCTCTCCAGTGGGGCGTAGGAACCTTCCTTGAGGCGGATGTATTGTCGAGTGCCACTGCTGGGTTTCCGTTTTCTGTTCGAGCTTCCAGAGTTACTGTTCTTTTCGTTTTAATGAATTCATTGCCAATGCAGTATGTTATAATTGGCTAGATCTTTTCTACAGACGACTCTCTCTCTCTCTCTCTCTCTCTTTATATATATATATATATATATATATATATATATATATATATATATATATATATATATATATATATATATATATATATATATATGTGTGTGTGTGTGTGTGTGTGTGTCGTGCCGAATATGTAAAATTTTTTTTTTATATTTTATTTAAAAACTTTACAGCTTAATATTAAATAAAAAGATATAAAATGGGTACAGTAGGATCCTCAATCCTACACAACATACACTAACAATCCTACACAACATACACTAACAAGTTTTAACAACACATTGTAATTGACATAAAAGAGGTTACCCATATACACACAAAATTTTCCATATAACATACTACTATAATATAAACAATATAAACTATATAACTATATAAACTATATCAAATATAAACTATATAAACCTTTCAGATTTGTATAGTTAACATACTATGACTGACATATAACAAAGGTTCACAACCTTCACAGTAGGAACCTACATCACAATCTCAGTTAAAAAAAAAAAAAAAAAGAGTACATGCTCTTCCCAAAATTAACCCCTATACAATAAGAATTACCTAAAAACATACATACGTGCCTCACTACAATCCCACTTTAAGCATTGAAAAAAAAATGAAAATCCTAAGCCTCACACTTATACTAAATAAATATTAATAAATATTACTAAATATTAATACAGCCTCTTCCACCGGCTGAGCACATTATATAAAGTAAGAGACTAAACCATACTGTCCCATAACAAAATTTTAACGAGGCATTACAAATTTATGGAAGTCATTAGCGTACCATCTCTCATCAACTGGATGAGCACATTATATAATGCTAAAATAAAGTCAGTACACTCGCTAAAACCCCAACACTAAACACAAACAACATAATTTAAATAACCTCTCATTGCGATACGATTATCGCACATGAAATATGCCCAATAAAGGTTATAAACGCACACTCTACAGAAGCCCAAAAGCTCTTCAAGGTCTTGCACCTATAATCTTGACACCATTCACACTTAATACATGAAGAAGGTCATGACGACCCTGACACATCAAACACAGAATTCTCCATTCGTTACTACGTAATTACTTGATATCACCTTTGCTTTGTAAAAATTGGTCAATTAGCAAGAACTTATTTAAAACTAAGTCCTTTTATTTTTGCACCAAAAGAATCTTAGAAAACTTACCTAACCTTATTATAACAAGAGCAATTTATTTTAGCCTAACCCAACTAAATATATTTTAAATACGTTTACAATAATTTAGTTTGGACTTTAGAATTCGTTGCCTGACCACGGTAGAGTGCGGTTGTGCTCTGCACCCCTCTGCTGTTTGTAGGCGAGCTCCCTTGTCAGTTACCTGGCTGCAGCGGTGTGAAGTGGTGCTGTTACGCCTCTGTTAACAACATAGGTGCACTGTGATTGTCAAGATGGCGGTTAGTCTGAGACGCCGGATAAATACTGTAGGCATTGAGCTACTTAAAGGAACGATAACGCCTAGTTCTATTGCCTAGTTCTAGTCTTATTGCCAAAGATCATCCGGGAGACATATGGCATACAAGATAGTGACTTGTATGGTGTAGCATTAAACGGAGGCCAAAGAATTTTCGTCAAACTGCTATCAGCTACGGTTTATGAATCGTTAGTCACCAGGTTTCAGGACGTAAGTCTTAGCGTCACACCAGCTGTCAGTGTAAGAATGATAGATGTTTCACGGCATTATACGTGGATCAAGTTACGCAACGTTCCCTTTGAGGCGGACGAGGCGGATATAAGGAAAGTTTTTGAGACGTATGGGACGGTGCATTATGCTCAACATGGTACGTGGGCGGCAGGTGCCTATGCTGGTTTTCCAGAGGGTTCTTTCAACCTCAAAATGACTTTGAGGCACCCAATACCGTCCTATGTGTATCTACCAGATTTCAGGACGCAGGTAATGGTAATGTACCCAGGACAACGACGTACATGCCGCCTATGTGGTGAGTATGATCACATAGAGGCGACCTGTGACAAGCGAAGACGTGTGCCTGGACCTGTGGTGGACGTCGCAGCCCCTGCTTCAAAGGTGGCAGGTGAGAAACAAACATCGGATGGAGGGCGTGGTGTTTTGTGGAGCGAGATAGTGGATCTGGCACACAGGACTGGCGGTGAGTTGGAGTCCCGCCCCCAGCTGCCTGATCAGGTATCGTCTCCTGTGGATAAGGAGGAGCAGCAATTACAAGAGAAGGTTCTTGAGATTGAGGAGGAATTGGTGGAGGTGTTGAAGACTTTGTCACCGCCAGAGAGGGAAGTTACATCTGAGCGTGGTGTCATTGGAGAGTCGTCGCTTCCAGAAAGTCGGAGACATGATAGTTTGGGACGTGATGGTGGTTTGGAGTTGTCCGTTGAATCATTAAACCATTCTCAGGTAGAGGTGGAGGTTCATCGAGAGGCAACATCTGACCTGGAAATGTGTAACATGACGGTCACGAGAAAGAGGGCGGCTACGTCAGATTCTGATGACGTCCTTACGCCTGCACAAAGGCCTGGGAAACAGACTGAGGTGAAGTGTGAAGGTAGTGGTGTAGGTGGTGGTAGCCATGATAGGAGGCACCGGAAGAAGGGGGGAGGGAAAGAGAGCACTCTGAAGGTGTCAAACTTAAATTCAAGCTCTGGAGTTGTAAAGAGTGATGAGAGGAAGCAGGGGTGGAAACTTTAATAGGCCTTAGGTGTATGTCTGTAAATGTTAATGGGTTATGTAGCGGTATGAAGAGAGATTGGTTTCGTAATTTCCTGAATAAATGTAGAGTGGATGTTGTGTTCCTGCAGGAGCACAATTTTAAAGAGGGTAGGGTGTTGGAGGTGGCAGGATTTCGAGTAGTTACCCTGCCATCTCCCCGTCTGAAAGGTGGTGTGGGAATTTTAATAAGGGAGACGAGCCCGTTTGTTTTGCAGAGAAGCGAGGGAGGAGGGGGAGGGAGGGTGTTGCGTGTGGATGGGTGGTGGATGGGTAAGCGTGTGTCTTTTGTGAGTGTGTATGCGCCGGCAGAAAATAACATCAAGGTAAAGAATGATTTTGTGTGTGAGGATCTTGTGTTTTTCTTAAGTGCACTGCCAGAGGTGGCACTAGTTGGTGGGGACTGGAATAGTGTAATCAGGGTGGCTACCTGTAAGTCAGGGTGGGTTGGGGTTGATGGATTAGAGACGGAGGGCTAAATGTGTGTTTATTAAATGGGAAGTGTTGCGTGAGGGTGTGAACGCGGGGCAGTTGGGAAGGATACACGACAGGCTGGGTGTGTGGTATCGAGGAATGGAGTTGAGGGAATGCGAAATCGTTTTGAGGGCTGTGATGTTGGTTAAGGAACTGAGAAAGGTTCGTATAAGGGTTTTGTGTAGGTTACTTGTAGGTAGGTGCGTTATCCCAGTTGAGGGTTGTTCCCCATGTATGCATGGAAGAGTAATTGGTTTAGATTTAGTAAAATAAAGTTAAACCCTCGGGCGCGTGAGGTGATGTTTCGTTTCCTGCATGGGATCCTTCCGTCTGGTGAGATACTACGAAACAGACAGGTTGTAGAGGGTGGGGGGTGTGGTATCTGTGGAGGGGATGAGACTGCGTTCCATGTAGTTTACTTTTGTGAAGGGCTAGAGTAGGTTAGGTGCTGGTTAAGTAGGTTGGTACAGAGGGTGGGGGGCCGTGGGGTGTCGGTTCTGCGTGCTTTAAGTCTAGATATGGGTGGGTTAAACGAGGGTGTCATAAGAGCTTTAGATTATATCATGGTAGATTATATATATATGTCGTGGGTGATGAGGGGGAGAGGGGATAGTGAGGAGAGAAGAAAGGTTCTTGCGGTAACGTTCTATCGTACGATGTGTCGTAACAGAGATTTGTATGGGAGGAGGTGGGATCAGGCTTTCTCAGAGGGATATAGAATGCTAACGTTAGGGATTCTCGTAAATCTGTGATTGATAATGAGTGAGTGAAGGGGTTTTCATAGGTTGGAGGGAGTCAGGGGGTCACAGCGGGCTCGCCTCCTTTGAGGGGAGGGGATCGTGAGGGTGTTGTGAATGTGGGTTTGGAATGGTTTCCTGGTTTTCATTGAGACTTTATGGCATCCAAGTGTGGATGTAGAGCTCAAGGTCTCGTTATGTTAGATATAACACTTTTCAGAATGTAGGTATAATATAGTAGATTTTTTTATGTATAATTTGATGTGTATCAGTCTTGTATGACATGATTCTTGAGTAATAAGTTCTTTGCGACATGAAGTGTGTTTTAGTTTGTATTTATGCTACTTGCTGAGTTTTTGCACGATGAGATATACTTAGATACTGTTTTGCTTTGTGCATACAGTGCATCTGATTAATGTGATTTTGTGAAATTTTTTGTGTGTACGTGTGTGTGGGTGTGTGTGTGGGTGGGTGTGTGTGTGTGTGTGTACTCACCTATTTGTACTCACCTATTTGTGGTTGCAGGGGTCGAGTCCTAGCTCCTGGCCCCGCCTCTTCACCGGTTGCTACTAGACCCTCTCTCTCCCCGCTCCATGAGCTTTATCAAACCTCGTCTTAAAACTGTGTATGGTTCCTGCCTCCACTACGTCATTTTCTAGGCTATTCCACTGCCTTACAACTCTATGACTGAAGAAATACTTCCTAATATCTCTCTGACTCATTTGTGTCTTCAACTTCCAATTGTGGCCTCTTGTTTCTGTGTCCCCTCCCTGGAACATCCTGTCTTTGTCCACCTTGTCTATTCCACGCAGTATTTTATATGTCGTTATCATGTCTCCCCTGACCCTCCTGTGTGTGTGTGTGTGTGTGTCAACCTTTCTTCATGTGTGTGTGTGTGAGTGTGTGTGTGTGTGTGTGTGTGTGTGTGTGTGTGTGTGTGTGTGTGTGTGTGTGTGTGTGTGTGTGTGTGTGTGTGTGTGTGTGTGTGTGTGTGTGTGTGTGTGTGTGTGTGTGGGTGTGTGTATATATATATCCCTTTCTATTGTATTGAGCCTTTGTCATGGGTCAGACGTTATGTAATACTTTATATATGTATGATTCGATTCTTTTTAAAGTTTATAATTATGGTCTGTACCCTGATACCGGTTTGGTGTCAATGCTAAGTTCTTGATGTTAAGTTTTAGTATGTATGGTATACAGACATATCTAGACGTTTTTTTTTTTTCGTATGTTGGCATATGTAAAGCTGTATTGTTAGGGATACGTATGTAGATGTTCTAGTAAGATTATGATGTTAGGTTTTTTTTTTTTTTATTAATGCGAAGGATGGGATTTAACTGACATAACTTTTGTATATTTTATGTTCAAGTGTATTGAGCCTTTGTCAGATGTCATGTTATATGTACAAGTTATATATATGCAAGGTTTTGCATTAATGAATGTGTATATATGTCAATTCATGACCCTGTGACAGTATTTTTTTTTTTTTTTTTTTTTTTTTTTTTTTTTTTTTAGTTATGTTCTTGCCGTAAGTTCTTGTTGTATGTTTGGCTGCAATATCTTGCGTGCATATAGGTGCAATCCGTTTCAGTTAATTTGATTGAGATCCATACTGTTTCTTTATTTTTATGTTAAACTGTATTAGTTTTAAATAAAATATAAAAAAAAAATTAGCAAGAACTCATTTAAAACTAAGTCCTTTTATTTTTGCACCAAAAGAATCTTAGAAAACTTGCCTAACCTTATTATAACAAGAGCAATTTATTTTAGCCTAACCCAACTAAATATATTTGAAATACGTTTACAATAATTTAGTACTAAACAAACACAATCAAATATATTTTTTTCGTTAGGTTCAGAATGATTTTGGCGAAATTATTGCATACACAAATTTTCGCTTGTCCTGTACGGCAAGATGAACGTTGCTATTTAAGCCAAGATCGCAAGTTCTGCCTATTCGGCACGACATATATATATATATATATATATATATATATATATATATATATATATATATATATATATATATATATATATATACCTGACATTAAGTTAATTACAATCTTAAAACCAGCTACTCTAGTATATTAAAACTGTGTGGACTGTATAGTATTTTGGTTTACTTTCTGGGTACACAAAATATAACTTTTAGTACAAAACATATAATACAACGGTGTCATTAAAACAGAAATTCGTATTACCACTTACTATTTAATTACTGAATCAAAATTTTTATCTGTAACACATCCTAACGCTACCCCAATAGCTAGAATTTATGATGGTCAACGCAAAACTCCTATACCTTATGAGTAAGCGTCACTTAGCTAAGGTATACTGCTGGGAAGGATCAGAGTCCCCTATTTTTCCCTCTTTGTTCCAGAATTGTAAGGGTTTTCACGCTATTTATCCTAATTCTTCAGCGGGAATGTGTCAGCAATTTCTAAATTAGGGACTAAGTTCGATATACGCTAACTGAACTTCGATGACGTCTGATTACATTGCACAATTATAGACCAGTATTCACACATTCAATTTCAGTTTTTCATCCTCCTCTCTGCTTTGCCG
Organism: Cherax quadricarinatus; assembly: GCF_038502225.1. Taxonomy (NCBI): domain Eukaryota; kingdom Metazoa; phylum Arthropoda; class Malacostraca; order Decapoda; family Parastacidae; genus Cherax; species Cherax quadricarinatus. The sequence continues at coordinate 25,733,515 of NC_091311.1, forward strand.
CTGTTCCACATCCCCTCCCCCCCCCTCGAAATTTCTCGAAAGGTCAAATCAGCATCACATTTTAATACACAGTTATTATATTATTTAAATTTACACATGCTGAATTTAGGAAAATTCAAAATTTTTCACAGGGGGCATAACTAAGCAATAATTTATTGTACTTGCCAGTGTTAGTTGTACCTAAGAGCTAGGTGGAATTTTAGAGACACTAGGCGGCACAATGCCTCTCCGAGACCCACAAACACTTCCCCACCCACAAAGTCGGGGCTATCAAATATTACAATATGAAAATTAATACCAATAATGTTGGTAAATTATAAGATAGTGAGTGGACTGTATAATGGGACTGTGATTTGAAATGGTGGGGAGTTTTTTGGATCCACAGCTGGTAAATGATATATACTTATTATTCAAAAAAGTTATAGAGGGTAACTGGAGTACTCACCATAGACAGATAGCTCTTCATTAGTCGTTTGTAGAGCAGGTCCTAACACCTACCTAACAATTAGAATCTAAACTGGCCAGGCAACAATTCTAGTTATTAGGTAACAATGGCGTACTTCGCAGAGTGAGCTGTGATGACACTGGATCATTGAAGTTTCCCAATGCCGTCTTAATATGTGATGAATGGTTTTGAAAACCGACAAGTTGAAGAATTGAGACACTTATGCAACACATGGGAATCTTTATTGAAGAAACGTTTCGCCACACAGTGGCTTCATCAGTCCAATACAAAGTAGAAATGGGTAAGGAGAGTAGAAGTATGAGGTAATCAGTCCCTCAACCTGGATTCGATGTGTTCAGTCCATCACTCTTGTAGTAAGTGCAGCATAGGGCCAGAGAGGTGGCTTATATACTGCGGTGAGATGAGTTGAAGCAGGAGGAGGCGGGATCACAGTGGGACCTGCCACTAGTGTAAGTAGGTCATCGTCCAAAGGTTTGGGCAAGCGTTGAAGTCTTTGTACCAAGATTCCATGATGTTGCTTCAACTCATCTCACCGCAGTATATAAGCCACCTCTCTGGCCCTATGCTGCACTTACTACAAGAGTGATGGACTGAACACATCGAATCCAGGTTGAGGGACTGATTACCTCATACTTCTACTCTCCTTACCCATTTCTACTTTCGCCGTCTTAATATGTTGGGTTCATGGGTAAATTTCTCCACACTCCAGCACACGAAGATTACAATTGCCTGGAACCATTAATGAGACCTTCCCACACTATTTTGGATTTGTAGACGCTCAAATTAATAAGAAGCTCAATTATACTATCAATGATTCCTCGCCAAATTCTCAGCCTCTCTCCCTGCCGGTGTGACGGTTCATTTTGCTGTTCCCATATCTATTTTCAGTCACACCAACAATACATTTTAAATATTATATTATTTATTTTTACACTAAATTTAGAAAAATATATAAAATTTTCCACACTAATGAAGAATTTTGATCCAGGGAGCTGGAACAACCCCCCTTTCCTTGTGATCAGATGTGATTACCTCCCCAGGGCAATGTAGGCCTCTGTTGTCAACCTGTCTTGTTAATGACTTTCATATGTGAAAATAAACATTAGAAAACCAGCGTGTGACGCATTAAACTTATAAACAAGGTACAGACAAACGTACGAGATCCTCTATGAGGCATATACCACCCGGGAACATGAGAACCGTGTGTTGGTCAGTATACCACCCGGGAGCTTGAGAACCGTGCTTTGTTCAAGCGTATACCACTAGGAAACTTCAACCTCGTGCGTTGGTAATGAGTATATCACCAGGAAACTTGAGAACCCTGTGTTGGTCAGTATACCACCAGGAAACCTGAGAACCCTGTGTTGGTCAGTATACCACCAGGAATCCTGAGAACCCTGTGTTGGTCAGTATACCACCAGGAAACCTGAGAACCCTGTGTTGGTCAGTATACCACCAGGAAACCTGAGAACCCTGTGTTGGTCAGTATACCACCAGGAATCCTGAGAACCCTGTGTTGGTCAGTATACCACCAGGAATCCTGAGAACCCTGTGTTGGTCAGTATACCACCAGGAATCCTGAGAACCCTGTGTTGGTCAGTATACCACCAGGAATCCTGAGAACCCTGTGTTGGTCAGTATACCACCAGGAATCCTGAGAACCCTGTGTTGGTCAGTATACCACCAGGAATCCTGAGAACCCTGTGTTGGTCAGTATACCACCAGGAATCCTGAGAACCCTGTGTTGGTCAGTATACCACCAGGAATCCTGAGAACCCTGTGTTGGTCAGTATACCACCAGGAATCCTGAGAACCCTGTGTTGGTCAGGAGCATAGCACCAGGAAACTTGAGAACTGTGCGTTGTTCTGAAGTACACCAGCAGTAAGAACATAAACAGTAGTAAAATTATAAACAGCAGAAAAAAAACAGTAACAGCGGAAAAAAAGCAATAACATCAGACAAAGTAGTGACAGCAGAAAAAAGCAGCAACAGTAGGAATAACATCAACAGCAGTAACAGCACAAACAGTGGAGATTATATCAGCAAAAAAAAGAAAAAATACTAACCAATATAATCACGAACAACGGCAAATTGCAGTGACAACAGAAACAGGAAAATCAACAGCAAAAACAGCACACACACCAGTAACATCAACAACACCAGAAACAATAGCTTGAGCAACACCCATAGTGTCAGAAACAGAGATAGCATCAGAAGAGCTAACAGCAGAGACAAAAGAAACACCAACACCATAGCAGAAACAGCAGTAACAACGGTATTGTGTGTGTGTGTGTACTCACCTAGTTGTACTCACCTAGTTGAGGTTGCAGGGGTCGAGTCCGAGCTCCTGGCCCCGCCTCTTCACTGGTCGCTACTAGGTCACTCTCCCTGAGCCGTGAGCTTTATCATACCTCTGCTTAAAGCTATGTATGGATCCTGCCTCCACTACATCGCTTCCCAAACTATTCCACTTACTGACTACTCTGTGGCTGAAGAAATACTTCCTAACATCCCTGTGATTCATCTGTGTCTTCAACTTCCAACTGTGTCCCCTTGTTACTGTGTCCAGTCTCTGGAACATCCTGTCTTTGTCCACCTTGTCAATTCCTCTCAGTATTTTGTATGTCGTTATCATGTCCCCCCTATCTCTCCTGTCCTCCAGTGTCGTCAGGTTGATTTCCCTTAACCTCTCCTCGTAGGACATACCTCTTAGCTCTGGGACTAGTCTTGTTGCAAACCTTTGCACTTTCTCTAGTTTCTTCACGTGCTTGGCTAGGTGTGGGTTCCAAACTGGTGCCGCATACTCCAATATGGGCCTAACGTACACGGTGTACAGGGTCCTGAATGATTCCTTATTAAGATGTCGGAATGCTGTTCTGAGGTTTGCTAGGCGCCCATATGCTGCAGCAGTTATTTGGTTGACGTGTGCTTCAGGAGATGTGCCTGGTGTTATACTCACCCCAAGATCTTTTTCCTTGAGTGAGGTTTGTAGTGTGTGGGTGTGTGTGTGCGTGTGTGGGTGTGCGTGTGTGGGTGTGTGTGAGGGTGTGTGTGGGTGTGTGTGTGTGTGTGAGTATATGATTGATGTGCGCCTCAGGAGATGTGCTCGGTATTATACTCACCCCAGTATCTTTTTCCTCGAGTGAAGTTTGCAATCTTTGGCCCCCTAGCCTGCACACTGTCTGCAGTCTTCTTTGTCCTTCCTCAATCTTCACGACTTTGTACTTCATGGGGTTAAATTCCAGAAGTCAGTTGTTGGACTAGGCTTGCAGCCTGTCCAGATCCCTTTGTAATTCTGCTTGATCCTCATCAGATTGAATTCTCCTCATTAGCTTCACATCCTCTGCAAACAGAGACACTTCTGACCCTATTCTTTCTGTCATGTCATTCACATATACTAAAAACAGCATCGGTCCTAGTACTGACCCCCGTGGAAGCCCCCTCGTCTCAGGTACCCACTCTGGCCCTCAATGTGGCTCCAGGTTTTCCCAGTCATTTTTCTTGTAATTGAAGTCACCCCACAACTAGTAACTTCGCCCTGCCCACATGGGCCCTTCTGGCCACCTCAGGTAGTGTATCAACAATTGCTGTGTTGCTCTCATCATATTCTTGTCTTGGCCACCTTGGGATCCCCAGATTGAAGTGTTCCTATTAAGTAGTCCCTTGTTCCCCTCTGTCCCTCTCCTTCCAACTCCTCAAAACTCCACTGGTTTTTGATGAGCAGTGCAGCTTCTCCACCCACCTCTATTCACTATATCTTTTCAGGATCTGTTATCCAATTAGAAAGATTGTGTCTGTTACCATTCCTGTGAGCTTGGTTTCCATGAGTACTATGATGTCTGGTGATGTCTCTGATTCTTTCGTGCCACTCTTCACACTTATTCGTTATTCCATCTGTACTGGTGTACTATATACCATCAGTTTCTTTTACAAAACTGTATTCGTGGGGTCTGTGTGGGCTAGGGAAATGGGAGACCTGGCAGGGTGCTATGTGAGTCTAATATGTAGGGTGGGGTGGAGTGTGGAGTGTGGTTTATTTTGAGATAATATGCTCGGTTGTAGGGGTTCTTTGGGTGGCTCTGTGAGTGGTTGTGCTTGCTGCTACTCCCGGCTCTGGTTGTCCCCTCCTGACTCTAGCCTTGTCTGTCTTTGTGTCTTCTCTTTCAGTTTCTGTCATTCTGTTCTCGTTCTGTCGCAATTTAAGTACACCCTCTGGTATTTTGTTGTTTCCTTTCGCAATGGTAACTGCTGCAAGATCCTGTTCCGCACCGTTTCTCTCTCTCTCTCTCTCTCTCTCTCTCTCTCTCTCTCTCTCTCTCTCTCTCTCTCTCTCTCTCTCTCTCTCTCTCTCTCTCTCTCTCTCTCTCTCTCTCTCTCTCTGTGTAAGCACCTGTGTGAGTGTCCCTCTACCATCCCCTCACTGAGGGGAGCAAAATTGCCACATAAAAAGGAAAGCACATGAACGGTGTTATTTATGAAAATGTGCCTGAACCTAATGTTTGTGAGCTGGAAAATGTACTTGTAAATAAGAATGTAAGCCGTGTGTGTGTGTGTGTGTGTGTGTGTGTGTGTGTGTGTGTGTGTGTGTGTGTGTGTGTGTGTGTGTGTGTGTGTACTCACCTATTTGTGGTTGCAGGGGTCGATTCACAGCTCCTGGTCCCGCCTCTTCGCTGGTCGCTACTAGGTCCACTCTTTCCCTTCTCCAGGAGCTTTATCGAACCTCTTCTTAAAGTTTGCTATTTATGGATCCTGGCTCCTCTACATCACTCTAAATTGTTCCACTTCCTGACAACTCTATGACTGAAGAAATAATTCCTGACATCCCCGTGATTCATCTGAGTTTCCAACTTTCAGTTGTGACCCTTTGTTTTTAAGTCCCATCTTTGAAACATTTTGTCCCTGTCCACCTTGTCAATTCGTCTTAGTATTTTATATGTCGCTATCATGTCGTCCCTATCTCTCCTGGTCTCCAGCGTTGTCAGACTGATTTCCCTTAACCTTTCCTTATAGGGCATATCCCTTAGTTCCAGGACTAGTCTTGTTGCAAGCCTTTGCACTTTCTCTAATTTCTAGACTTGTTTGACCGGGTGTGGGTTTCATAGTGGTGCTGCATACTCCAGCCTGACGTACCCAGTGAACAGTGTCTTGAATGACTCCTTACTTACATGTCGAAACGCTATTCTTAGGTTTGCCAAGCGCCCATATGCTGCAGCAATTACTTGGTTGATGTGAGTTGCAGGAGATGTGCTCGGTATGAGGCTTACCCCAAGATCCTTTTTCTTGAGTGTGATTTGCAGCCTTTGACCTCCTTGGCTGTACTTCGTCTGTGGTCTTCTTTGTCCTTCCCCAAACTTCATAACTTTGCACTTGCTTGGGTTAAACGCAATGAGCCGTTTGTCGGACCAAGCTTGCAGTCTGTTCAGATCTCCTTTTAGGCTTACCTAATCCTCGTTCACATGTATTCTCCTCATTAGCTTCACAATGTCTGAAAGCAGGGACACCTCTCAATCTATCCCTTCTCTCATATCATTTTCATATACTAGAAACAACATCAGACCTAGTACTGACCTTTGTGAAACCCCATGCACCCACTCTGACACCTTGTCACGTTGAAGATTGAGACACATGTGCAACATATGGGAATCTTTATTGAAGAAACGTTTCGCAACACAGTGGCTTCATCAGTCCAATACAAATCAGGAAGGTGTAAGGAGAGGAGGAGTTTGAGGTAATCAGTCCCTCAGCCTGGAGTCGATGTGTTCAGTTCATCAATCTTGTAGAAAGTACAGCATAGGGCCATAGAAGTGGCTTATATACTGTAGTCAGGTGAGGCGAACAGGAGGCTGAGTCATAGTGGTACCGTCCACTAGTCGAGGTAGGTCTTCGTCTAGTGAAGATTGAGACACATCATAGGATCTTGATACAAAGAATTCTACTACACTTGTTCAACCTATGGACGAAGACCTACTTCGACTAGTCTAGCAAATTTGAGATCCAGGATTTCCCTTCCCTGAGCCCGTTCCATCTTCTCGTGATAATCTCCATAACTTTATATATTATACATGTCAGTGACAAAGGTCTGAACTTAAGTGCTGCCTGTCTGTGTCCTTAAAAATTTGAACTTTATTTGTTATCTTGCACACCTCAGGCAGTTGCCCTAATTCAATTGATGTATTGAAGATTGTTGTTAGTGGTACACATAGTGCATCTGCTCCCTCTCTCAGGACTGATGGAAAGATGTTATCTGGGCCCACCGCCTTCGAGGTATCTAGTTCACCTAGCAGTTTCTTCACCACCTCCTTGGTTGCATGCAGTGTGTACAGCAGTTGCTGGAGGACCCTACTCCCTCGATTTGCTGGAAGCCTCTCTGTCTACTGTGAATACCTCCCTGAATCTTGAGCTGAGCTATTCCTGGTCGCTCCCCAGGAGCTCCTTTCCTTCCTTCCTCAGCCTGATTACCCGGTCCTTGTTATTTTCTTCCTGATGTGGCTGTACAACAGCTTTGGGTCAGATTTGACTTTTGATGCTATGTCATTCATGTATTTCTGCTGGGCCTCTCTTTCCTATCCATGCATTTTCATTTCTGCCTCTTCAGCTTATCTCCTTGTTTTCCTGAGTTCTTTGCCTTCTATACTTTTTCCATGCTCTATCAAACTTGGCTTTGGCCTGTTCACACCTCCAGGTAAACCATGGATTCACTCTGGTCTTCCCATTGTTTCTGTTGCCCCTTAGGATAAACTTCTCTGCCTCCCTGCACTTCGTGGTCACGTGTTCCATCATTTCATTTACTGTCTTACCCCTCTAGCTCTCTTATCCACTGTGCTTCATGCAGGAATTGCCTCATACATGTCCGCATTTTTGAAGTTTGATTTCTCTCATCCTTCTCATGCCGACTCACTCTTTATTGTTAACTCTACTATGTATTCGAAACTCAGGGCCACATTATCACTATCGCCAAGGGGCGTTTTGTGTGTGATTTTCCTTATGTCTGAATTGTTCAAGGTGAATACGAGGTACAACCTTGTGGTTCAGCATCTCCTCTTTTTCTGGTTATGTTCCTAACATGCTGGCACATGAAGCTTTCCAGCACCACCTCCAGTATCTTGGCTTTCCATATCTCTGGTACCCCATGAGGCTCCAGATTTTCCCAGTCTATCTCCTTTTGATTGAAATCTCCTATGATCCTATGATGAGTAACTTTGTCCTACTCACGTGGGCCCTTCTGGCCACCTTAGCTAGTGTGGCCACCATTGTTTTGTTGCTCTCATCGTATTCTTGTCTTGGTTTCCTACTGTTTGGTGGCAGGTTGTACATCACTGCTATACAATCACTTGGATCCCCGGTTAGAAGTGATCTTGCTATGTAGCTATTCACTTCACCTCTGATTAGTCCTCCCATCTCCTCAAAACTGCGTTAGTTTTTAATGAGAAGTGCAACTCTTACTTCCCCTCTTTTCCCGCTGTCTTTACTCAGGACCTGATATCAAGACAGGAAGACTGCATTTCTTATCACCTGTGTGAGCCTTTTCTTTGTTAGTGCTATGATGTGCGGGTTGTTTCAGTGATTCTTGTCTGCCACTCATCACTCTTAATCGTTATTCCATCCGTGTTGGTATACCGTACCTTCAGCTTCCTTTCCAGAAATGTATTCGGGGGGACTATGGGTGTAGAGTGTGGTTTGTTTCTGGTTGTGTTTAATTGGTGTGGGTTCGTAAAAGCTGAGGGGACTTTGTGGGTGATTCTGTGGGCAGTTGTGTTTGTTGCTATCCCTGAGGCTGTGCTCCCTTGTTTGTCAACACATGCCCTGTCTTCCCTTCGTGCCTCTGGTACCTTCTTACTCTCTGTCTCAGTTGTTCCTATTATTTTTGTATTCTTTCACAGTCGAGGTACACTTGCTGATGTTTTGGGGAATCATTTAACTGTGGTTTCCTCTGCACGATCTTGTTTCGTACCATATCTGTCTCGAATGTCAATTTGATTGGGCAGTTTTGTCCCTCGAGTACGGCACAAATCTCTGAAAATTTGCCACTTGAGTCATGTCTTTTGTTACTGCAATGATGCTCTTCTACCTTCCCCTGTCTTCTTTTGTCATAGGTCTTCTCTTCTGCCTCATGAAGTCCATGAGTAATAAGCAACGTCCCCCTCTCCTCTGTCCATTTCATTTCCCTCCATACCTCTGAGTCTGATTTAAGTATCTCTTTGGTTGTTTCCTTTATCATCTCCCAGATGTCCCAGTGGCCTGATATCATTTCTTCAAGAGGTTTCTTTGCTGCTTCCACTCCTTCGGTCCCCTTACTGTCTGCTAATGTTCCTGCACCTTACACCTAGCACCTAGCACCTTGCTCCTATCAGTCATCACCTCTATATTTTGTTACATCATTTCCATTTCTTCTGCCAGACTCTTCACCTTTGCCTCAGCAGCAATAGCATGTAACTCCCACTTCTTGATCACTCTAGATATCTTCTCAGCTGAGATGCAAAACTCATTTAGTTTTTTCCCACTCTTGTTTGATTGTAATCGTGATTCTTTCTGGCAATGCTTCCTTATCATCCCACCCATTCCCTGTACCCTTGTCTCACCTAATTGTGGCTGCAGGGGTCGATCCACAGCTCCTGGACCCGCCTCTTCTCTGGTCGCTACTAGGTCACTCTTTCTGCTCTATGAGTTTTATCATATCTCTTCTTAAAGCCATGTATGGATCCTTCCTCCAGTGCATCACTTCCCACACAATTCCACTTCCTGACAACTCTGTGACTGAAGAAATACTTCCTAACATCCCTGTGATTCATCTGAGTCTTCAACTTCCAACTGTGACCCCTTGTTGATGTGTCCCATCTCTGGAACATCCTGTCTCTATCCACCTTGTCAATTCCTCTCAGTATTTTATGTGTTATCATATCCCCGCTATCTCTAATGTCCTCCAGTGTCGTCAGGTCGATTTCCCTTAACCTCTCCTCGTAGGACATTCCCCTTAGCTCCAGGACCAGTCTTGTTGCGAACCTTGGCACTTTCTCTAATTTCCATACGAGCTTGGCTAGGTGTGGGTTCCAAACTGGTGTTGCATACTCCAAAATAGGTCTAACGTACACGGTGTACAGGGTCCTGAACGATTCCTTACTGAGATGTAGAAATGCTATTCTTAGGTTTGCTAGGCACCTGTAAGCTGCAGCAGTTATTTGAGTGATGTGCGCCTCAGGAGATGTGCCGGGTGTTATGCTCACCCCAAGATCCTTTTCCTTGAGTGAGGTTTGTAGTATCTGGCCCCTAGACTGTACTCGGTCTGAGGTCTTCTTTGGCCTTTTCCAATCTTAATATCTTTGCACTTCGTGGGGTTAAACTCCAGCAGCCAGTTTCTGGACCAGGCCTGCAGCCTGTCCAGATCGCTTTGTAGTTCTGCCTGATCCTCGTCCAGTTGAATTCTTCTCATCAACTTCACATCATCTGCATGCAAACAGGGACACTTCTGAGCCCATTCCTTCCCTCATGTCGTTCACAAATACCAGAAACAACACTGGTCCTAGGAGTGACCCCTGTGGGACCCCGCTCGTCACAGGCGCCGACTCTGACACCTCGCCACGTACCATGACTCCTTGTTGTCTTCCTGACAGGTATTCCCTGATCCACTGCAGCGCCCCCCCTGGTATCCCTGCTTGGTCCTCGAGCTTTTGCACTGATCTCTTGTGATGAACTGTGTCAAAAGCCTTCTTACAGTCCAAGAAAATCCAGTCTACCACCCCTCTCTCTCTTGTCTTACTGCCGTCACCTTGTCATAGAACTTCAGTAGGTTTGTGGCACAGGATTTCCCGTCTCTCAAACCATGCTGGTTGTCGTTGATAAGCTCATTCCTTTCTAGGTGCTCCACCACTCCCCTCCTGATAATCTTCTCCATGACTTTGCATACTGTACATGTCAGTGACACTGGTCTGTAGTTTAATGCTTCGTGTCTGTCTCCTTTCTTAATGACTGAGACTACATTTGGTGTCTTCCATACCTCAGGTAGTCGCCCTGCTTTGATGTGTTGAAGATTGTTAGAAGTACACATAGCACCTCTGCTCCCTCTCTAAGGACCCATGTAGAGATATCTGGCCCCATTGCCTTTGATGTATATAGCTCGCTTAGCAGTCTCTTCACTTCTTCCTTGGTTGTACACAGTGTCCAACACTTGGTGTACCCCACCTCTGTCTCAATGGAGTCCCTTCTGTCTCCTCTGTGAACACTTCTTTGAATCTCATATTGAACTCCTCACATACTTCACGGTCGTTTTTTGTGACCTCTCCTCCTTCCTTTCTCAGCCTGATTACCTGGTCCTTGACTGTTGTTTTCCTCCTGATGTGGCTGTGCAACAGCTTTGGTCAGATTTGGCTTTCGCTGCTATGTCATTTTCGTATTGCCTGAGTGAGTGAGTGTAAGTGTGAACCACCAGGTGGTATTCGTGTAGTTAGTTGACGGGGTGTATCAGGGAGATAAGATGTTTTCTAATGGTAGTTTTGAAGGTGATGAATGTGTCTGCAGTTCTAGAGTTCTCAGGTAGGGTGTTCCAGATTTTAGGGCCTTTGACATACATTGAATTTTTGTAAAGGTTTAGTCGGACACGGGGAATGTCGTAGAGATGTTTGTGTCTGGTGTTATGCCTGTGGGTTCTGTCACAACTATCAAGAAAGCGTTTTAGGTCAAGGTTAATATTGGAGTTTAAGGTCCTGTAGATGTAGATTGCACAGTAGTAAGTGTGGATGTTCTGAACAGGGAGTAAGTTTAGATCTATGAAGAGTGGGGGGGGGGGTGTTGCCAGGGATGGGATTTAGTGATTATTCTTACTGCAGCTTTTTGTTGGGTTATTATTGGCTTTAGGTGTGTTGCTGCAGTTGATCCCCAAGCACAAATAGCATAGGTGAGGTATGGATAAATAAGTGAGTGGTATAGTGTGAGAAGGGCATTTTGCGGCACGTAGTATCGTATCTTGGAGAGGATCCCAACCGTTTTGGATACTTTTTTGGTTATGTGTTGGATATGGGTGCTGAAATTCAGGTTGTTGTCAAGGTATAGGCCTAGGAATTTGCCCTCATTATGTCTGGTAATTAGAGTGTTGTCAATCTTAATGTTAATTTGTGCATCTCCTGCTCTGCTACCAAACATAATATAGTAGGTTTTGTCAGTGTTAAGCGTAAGTTTATTGGCTGTCATCCAAGTCGATATTTTGATCAGCTCCTCGTTAACAATGGTGTTGAGGGTGGCAAGATTAGGGTGAGAGATGACATAAGTCGTGTCGTCAGCAAAGAGAATGGGTTTCAGGTGTTGGGATACGTTTGGAAGATCATTGATGTATATGAGGAAGAGCAGGGGACCAAGGACACTTCCCTGCGGAACTCCAGTATCAAGTGGCCGTGTTGTTGATGCTGTGTCTTTAATGGTGACATACTGATACCTATTAGTAAGGTAAGATTTGAAATAAGCAAGCGCATGGCCTCTTATACCGTAATGGTCAAGTTTGTGGAGTAGGATGTCGTGGTCTACTGTGTCAAAAGCTTTTCTTAGGTCAATAAAAATTCCTAGTGGATATTCCTTATTTTCCAATGCTGTGTAAAGCAGATCTAGCATTTTTATGATTGCATCATTAGTGCTTTTATTTTTCCTGAATCCAAATTGGCAGGGGTTGAGTATGTTTTGTGCCGTTATAAATGAATATAGTCTCCTGTGCACGAGTTTCTCAAAGATTTTGGATGGCAATGGTAAGTTTGATATAAAGTTGTAAGTCACCACCTTTATGATATTGGCCTATAGTTGTAATTTATGGGCTGCTCGGTCTGTATGGGTCACCACCTTTATGTATTGGTGTAAGCCCGAGATTGCCATCTTGAGTAGTTTCGGGAAGGTGCTAGTTTCTAGTGACTGGAGTAGTATAGTTGTTTGTTAAAAATAATGAAACATAAGAACATAAGAACATAAGAAAGGAGGAACACTGCAGGAGGCCTGTTGGCCCATACTAGGCAGGTCCTTTACAATTCATCCCACTAACAAAACATTTGCCCAACCCAATTTTCAATGCCACCCAAGAAATAAGCTCTGATGTGAAAGTCCCACTCAAATCCAACCCCTCCCACTCATGTACTTATCCAACCTAAATTTGAAACTACCCAAAGTCCCAGCCTCAATAACCCAACTAGGTAGACTGTTCCACTCATCAACTACCCTATTTCCAAACCAATACTTTCCTATGTCCTTTCTAAATCTAAACTTATCTAATTTAAATCCATTACTGCGGGTTCTCTCTTGGAGAGACATCCTCAAGACCTTATTAATATCCCCTTTATTAATACCTATCTTCCACTTATACACTTCGATCAGGTCTCCCCTCATTCTTCGTCTAACAAGTGAATGTAACTTAAGAGTCTTCAATCTTTCTTCATAAGGAAGATTTCTAATGCTATGTATTAATTTAGTCATCCTACGCTGAATGTTTTCTAACGAATTTATGTCCATTCTGTAATATGGAGACCAGAACTGAGCTGCATAATCTAGGTGAGGCCTTACTAATGATGTATAAAGCTGCAGTATGACCTCTGGACTTCTGTTGCTTACACTTCTTGATATAAATCCCAGTAATCTATTTGCCTTATTACGTACGCTTAGGCATTGCTGTCTTGGTTTAAGGTTGCTGCTCACCATAACCCCCAAGTCCTTTTCGCAATCTGTATGGCTAAGTTCTACATCATTTAACTTATAAGTACTAGGGTTATGGGCACTCCCAAGCTTCAGAACCTTGCATTTATCTACATTGAACTGCATCTGCCACTTTTCTGACCAAGAATAGAGTTTGTTTAAATCCTCCTGAAGTTCCATAACATCTACGTTTGAATCAATTATCCTACCTATCTTTGTGTCATCGGCGAATTTGCTCATATCACTAGTAATTCCCTCATCAAGATCATTGATATATATTATAAACAACAACGGGCCCAAGACTGATCCCTGTGGAACGCCACTTGTTACAGATCCCCACTCGGATTTAACCCCATTTATGGACACTCTCTGCTTCCTGTCAGTGAGCCATGACTCGATCCACGAGAGCACTTTTCCCCCAATGCCATGAGCTGCCACTTTCTTTAACAGTCTATGGTGCGGAACTCTATCAAAAGCCTTACTAAAATCTAAGTAAATAATATCAAATTCTTTATCGTGGTCAACAGCCTCAAAAGCTTTACTGAAGAAAGTTAATAAATTAGTTAGACAAGACCGGCCTCTTGTGAATCCATGCTGAGTATCATTAATCAAGCTATGCTTATCGAGATGGCTTCTTATAATCTCAGCTATAATTGACTCTAGTAATTTGCCTACAATTGAGGTCAGGCTTATTGGGCGGTAATTTGACGGTAACGACTTGTCCCCTGTTTTAAAAATAGGAATTACATTAGCCATCTTCCACATATCAGACACTACACCTGTTTGAAGAGATAAATTAAAAATATTAGTTAATGGTTCACAGAGTTCCATTTTGCATTCCTTAAGAACCCTTGAAAAAACCTCATCAGGACCCGGCGACTTATTTTGCTTCAGTCTGTCTATCTGCTTCACAACCATTTCACTAGTGACTGTGATGTTACATAATTTATCTTCTTCTAGCCCACTATAAAAATTAATTACTGGAATATTGTTAGTGTCTTCCTGTGTAAAAACTGAGAGAAAATAATTATTAAAAATCGAGCACATTTCATTCTCTTTGTCAGTAAGGTGCCCATAGTTATTTTTAAGGGGACCTATCTTATCTCTAACTTTTGTTCTATAGACCTGGAAAAAACTTTTTGGGTTAGTTTTAGAATCCCTAGCAACTTTAATTTCATAGTCCCTTTTAGCTTTTCTTATCCCCTTTTTAATGTCCCTCTTAATGTCAATATACTGATTCATAAGATGACCCTCACCTCTTTTGATACGCCTATAAATTCCTTTCTTATGCCCTAGTAGATATTTGAGCCTATTATTCATCCATTTTGGGTCATTTCTATTTGATCTAATTTCTTTATATGGGATAAACGTTCTTTGAGCAGCATGTATAGTGTTCAGAAAACTGTCATATTGATAGCTCACTTCGTTACCCCAGTCAACAGATGATAAGTGTTCTCTAAGCCCATCGTAATCTGCTAAGCGAAAATCTGGGACTGTTACTGAGTTATCGCTACTATCGTACTTCCATTCAATGCTAAATGTAATTGATTTGTGGTCGCTAGCACCCAGTTCCTCTGAAATTTCTAAATTATTAACAAGGGATTCATTGTTTGCCATAACTAAGTCAAGCAGGTTATTTCCCCTTGTAGGTTCTGTCACAAACTGCTTCAAAAAACAATCCTGAACTACTTCTAAGAAGTCGTATGATTCTAAATTCCCAGTCAAGAAATTCCAATCAATATGACTAAAGTTAAAGTCTCCTAGAATTACTACATTATCGTGCCTTGTGGCCTTAACAATTTCCTCCCATAGTAGTCTCCCTTGGTCCCTATCTAAGTTTGGGGGACGGTATATCACTCCTAAAATCAGTTTTTCATGCCCCTCTGAAAATTCTATCCAAACAGACTCTGTATGTGTTACTTCAGACTTAATACCCGTTTTTATGCAACAGTTCAAGCGATCTCGGACATACAATGCCACCCCACCCCCCTTCCCGATACTTCTATCTACTTGGAACAATTTAAAACCCTGAATATGACATTCCGCAGGCATGTCCCGACTTTTTGAATTAAACCACGTCTCAGTTAAGGCAAATACATCAATGTTACCTGCACTAGCAACTAATCTCAACTCGTCCATCTTATTCCTAGCACTACGGCAATTAGCATAATAAACATTGAAAGACTCTCCTTTCTCTTTACCCTTCCTGCTCATTTCTGTTTTTCTACTAAACCTATTACTGTCCTTATCACCCAAAGTCCCTGGCTTTTCAATATCTACCTCGTTCTGCTTATTACTAGTTCCCCTAGAACTCGTAATATTACTACACTGGGACTTCACTGTTTTCCTGCCAAAACCCATACCACTAACTATTCCTAGTTTAAAGTCCTAACTGCTCCCTCCACTGCAGTTGCCAGTGCTACCACCCCAGACCTAGATAAGTGAACCCCATCCCTGGCATACATGTCATTTCTGCCATAGAAGAGGTCCCAGTTGTCAATGAATGTTACCGCATTTTCCTTACAGTATTTGTCCAGCCAGCAATTGACACCAATTGCCCTGGACAACCATTCATTTCCAACTCCTCTCCTTGGCAAAATACCACATATGACAGGGTTCCCACCCTTACTCCTAATTATTTCTATTGCTGACCTATACCTGCTAATCAGGTCTTCACTCCTACGTCTGCCAACATCGTTGCCTCCAGCACTGAGACAGATAATAGGATTGCTCCCATTACCTCTCAAAGCAAACTCTCTGTCTCCTACTCCTGTCCTTCAAGCAGAACGCCCTATCCATATACCTAACTTGGCTATCCCCAACAACAACAATATTCTTACCTTCCTTAATGTCTGGATTTCAGAATGCTGCTGGTTAGCCATGGGCAACCAAGCCGTTTATTCGTGATCTGTTCCGTTTTTATAGGACAATGTTTGTTGTATAGTCTAAGTAATTTGTTAAGAAAAATGTCTGTCCAATCGTCAATACCATCGGCATTGGAGAATTCTGTAGGCCAGTCAACAGTCTCTAGATCTGCTGCGAAATTCCTTATTGAGGCCTCGTCATGGATTCTAAATGAAACTTTGTTGTATTCGAGTGGTGGCTTACTAATGTTTGTTAAGAGGAAGGTTGGGTAGTGGTCAGTGGTGCTGTCTGTGATTATCCCTGATTTAAGGGGGGCTAGTATATTGGTCCATATGTGGTCTATTATGGTTGCACTTGTCTCAGTCAGCCTGGTTGGTTTAGTTATTGATGGTATGAGAAGTGTGTTGTTCATATTGTTGATGAAATCAGTTACAGGCTGATCATCTAGTTGGCCAAGGTTGATATTGAAGTCTCCAGCTAAGAGAAGGTGGTGCTTGTTCATTTGTCTGTTTGTTATTAGTGCCTTTAACTTCTCACTGAAATTTGGGATGTTTGTGTGGGGTATCCGGTAAATTGCACCGATTGTTACAGGCGTCTTAAGGTTTTTTACAGTAAAGTTAGCAAAAATGTATTCCCCATATTCATCACTAAAGCAAGTGGTGCTAATACAAGATAGTTGGTTGGACTAAGAGATTGCAGTACCACCCCCAACTTGGTATGGTCTGCAGTTGTGGATTGCTGTGTATCCTGGTAGTGGGTAAATATCTATTGTGTCCTGCTTAAGCCAGGTCTCAGTAAGAATAATGCAGGAGAAGGGTGTCTTTAGTGACTCAAGGAGTGCCAGGAGGTCATCATAGTGTTTGCTTAAGGACCTGATGTTGTAGTTAAGAACTGATAAACTTTTAGCACTGTTTAGGATAGTGCTGGCTTGTGATGCTGTGTAATAAAGGCAGTTACTTTCCAGTAGGTTTTGATTGGGTGTTAGATTATGGAGGTTTATATCAGAGTCAACGTGATCATTCATCTTTTAGGTTTAAATAGTGGTTATTTATATCCTGTATTGTGCGGTGAGTTTTAATACTGATATCTGTATAAGTGGGAAGTTTGGACAAGTATATAGCTAAAGCACTTTGGTCATATAGAGTATAGTCACTAATAAACATAATGAAGTTGATATTGTCTATGTGTTGTGCTAGAATGAGCTAAAGTACAACTAAGCATAAACTAAAAATATAAAAATGCAAATTAAAAATAGCACCAGACTCTCACTTGTAATTGCACTAAGGTCTAATAAAATGAATTTGGTGTTGTCTATGTATTGAGCTAGAATGAGCTAAAGTACAACTAGGTTTAATCTAATAATATAAAAAATACTAGTTTAAAATGGCACAAGACTTTCACTTGTAATTGCACTAAGGTCTAATATAAGTTGTTAACAAGAACTAGAGTATAACTAAATTTAATTTGACAAGACAAAATACACAAGTTGAGGTAGCAAAAAAAAATAAAAAATAATAAAAAAAATAAAAATGGCAATGACTTGGTTATAATATGACAGTAAGATGATACACAAGATAATATTAAAGTTGGAGTTGAATATGCAGGCTTAAAAATTGGCAACAAAAGGTTAAGAAAAGTAAAATAAAGTTGGGTGATAAAGTCTACAATAGAATAGGGCAATTATAAAAAAGTATATAATAAAATTGGGTAATAAACTTTACAAATAAAAAGTTTAAAATAAATTGGGCAATAAGGTATTGGTAAATTTGGGCAAGTATAAGATTGGGTAATTAACTCAAGACTAGAATTGTGCAATAATAAGATGAAAAGTTTGCAATAAAGTTGGGCACTAAAATATAAAATAAAAATGGGCAATAATAAAAAGTTTACAATAAGGTTGGGCTATAACAGAGATTTTAAAATAAAATTGGGCGATAGAGTATTTTTTAAAGTGAGGTAGAATACTGAGGACAAGCTATGGTTAGTTTCAATTAAAATAAGATAGAACAGTGAAGTGGTAAGAAGTGAAAAAGGAGAGAGATTCTGTAGATATTGAACACAATTAAGACTAAGAGGTAGAATGGCCATTGAATACAACAGTGACATTCAAAAGTAGTTGGGGTATTGGAAATTTTTGTGGGGGAACAAAATTTATGGCAGTATAACACTAATGGTGAACAGTGGGTATTATCTGCACGTTACTCTGATTTTGTTAATCCAGCCTCACTTAGGACAGTTTTAAGGTCATTGTGGAAAATTGCATTTATCTGAATGTAACTAATTATGTACATAACAGTAAATGATAACAAAGATAATTATTATTTATCAATGTTACATAGACAAGTAGGAATTTGGGACACCTAGGTGGCATAAAATGTCCCCCTTCGATACCTGCCACTGTCATAACCACAAGTTGCTCTGGACCTATTAATTAAATGAATTATACATCAGGAATTCTGGTAAATATATAAATTTGTGGACTGTATATTAAAAAAAAAATGATTATATGTAAACACAATTACATAACAGAAGGAAAATATATCTTAATATCACTCAAAAATTTGACTGGATATTAAGTTATATCATACTCAGAAAAACCTCACTAACTAAATTTATGAAAAAACACTGGCCAGAATTATACACAAATCTAGAGAGCTTATCTGAGGTTCCTGGAGCTGTCTTGTCCAGTCGTCTGATATCTCAAGTTATGCAGGAATGCATGTCCAACAATTTCGCATCCTATTTGAGAGGTGTCAGCCCAATTTCAACCTCTAGAGCACGAAAATTCCTTCCCATCAAACCAACGTTGTACACAATTCAAAACCAAGATGGCTAGTCTCTTGCGCATGCGCAGAGCCTCCCTGTCGGCTACATTCTCTTCTTTTAAAAATACACTTTTAATCAAGTTTATTTACACAGCATAATATTAAATTATTTTCCACACTGCGGCCGGTCGGAGTTCGTTGCAAAACGACTCAAATTGTTGATTTGGCAACGGTGGAGGACCTGGGTACATATAGGATCTGGCATCCACACGGCGACATATTACACGAGATTTAATCACCCTTTTTACACTTTGCCGTCCTTCTGGAATCCAGAAAATTTCCCCAATACAATTTAAGGTATCTTGTACCCCAACATGCATTACATTCTTATGGGCATTTACAACAGTTAAATTTGTTAGATGATGAGTTTTGGGCAGTAAGATATGGTGTTTAGCATAATCGCCCAATTCAGCATTTTGTAACCTACCTCTGCACCTAATTACATTGTTCTCTAAATACAGCCCCAATTTCTCTATTATGGAACCTTTCACAATTTTTCTTTCCATCATCAATTTAATCTCATTTCCATAGATTTCCTCCTGTACCCTCTTTATCCAATATTCAAGAGGATGTGAAAACTTATATGATATATTCATCTTGTTTAGAAATTTAAACACCAACTTAGTTACATTGATTAGTTTGGGTAAAGAAGAATACCTATTTATATCAATGGCTAAGGGAGGACAAACTATTGGAGCGGTGGTCACAGTAATTTCAACAGGAGCAATATACGCCTTTTGTACAGGCCAATTAGCTTTATTTACCAACCAGCTCGGTCCTTTAAACCATGATACAGCATTTACAAATTTAGCATAAGGTAAACCTCGATACAAGAAATCAGTTGGATTCTCCCCACCAGGTATATGATTAAATGTTAACATATGCTGACCCAAACTATTATACTTCTCTTGCATCTGATTAATTTCAGCGACTCTGTTTTGTACGTACACAATTTTACTGTTTCCATTACGAATCCATTGTAAGGATACCTCATTATCAGACCAAATTACAGTGTTGCTAATATTTATCTCCTGCAACTTATTTCTTATATAATTAGCTAATTTGACACCTACATAAATGGCTGTTAATTCCAACTGAGGTAAGGTACGTGATTTAATTGGAGACACTTTAGCCTTAGACATAACAAGAGAAATAACACTATTACATTGAAGGTAAGCAACTGCTCCATATGCCAATTTTGAAGCATCACAAAAAATGTGGAGTACATTTTTCCCATTTGGATTGGCCACCTGGCGTGGGAACTCCAACACTGGAATTTTTTCATAATCATCAATTAATTCATCCCACCTGTTAATGAATTCCTCAGGTAGAATTTCATCCCAAGCACATTTAAGTTTCCATGCTTCCTGTATTAATAATTTCCCTCTTATAGTAAGGGGTGACACTAAACCTAGTGGATCAAAACATTTGGAAACTTCAGCAAGCAAAACTCTCTTAGTTAATTTATTGGGCATACTGTAATTATTAGGTTTTAACATTAACAAATCTCTCTCAGTATCCCAAGTTAAACCCAATACATTACTACATTTTGGCACTTCATCTCCAGGGTAATCTTTACTTATTTTGTCCTTCAATTTGGACGAATTACTATTCCATTCTCTCAGAGGCAAATTTGCACTTTGCATTATTTTATTAGCAGTTGACGTCACACCCAGGAAATTGTCCACATAAAATTGTTTGCTCATTACTTTACTCAATGGACTTCCCGTACATTTAAGGTGTGCATTTATCGTCGCAATGGGCAATTCTGGATGGCTAAGTCTCCACGGAAGTCGTACCCAGTATTGTCCAGATTCAAATTTTACATCTCTCAGGTATTGTTCTTGAGTAAAAGAATCGTCTGGACTTTCTTCATTTACATTTATTCCAATGCTGTCTAATTCCCACAATTTATGCACTAGCTCAACACCATCCTCTATGAAAGAATTATACTGGGGTACGACTTCATGAGTAAGACACACAGTTACGGCATTTGTAGTTTCCTCTGGTCATGAATTATTATTACGAGGAATCCTACCATACATTACATGGCCTCCTGCAGTCTTCAAAAGGGTGACACCACATTTCTTTACCATACCCTTTACAAAGGAGGCATAATAGTCACTACCTATCAAAATATTTATTGGGCCTACAGAATCATCACTTACACCAGAAGGTGCTAAATTTACATTATGTGAGAGTCTTTCTGTAGCTTTACTAAGCCCTACTGTAGATATTTTCTCTGGAAGTCTATCTACAATTACTGCATTAACACGTTTTTTCTCATTGCCCAACCTGACAGTTACATAAACAGTGTCATACAATTGAGCCCTTTTATCTGAGAGAAAACCAGATAATTTTAAAGTTGTGGGATCTCCCATCTGTACTTTCATACCATCAAGACATTTACGTTTTATGAAAGTACGCTGGGATCCCTGGTCCAATAATGCATTTACATTTTTTTGATTTATGCCTTTTATCATCAATTTTTACCTGTAACACAGGTAAGACTACTTCAGCAAAACCATCATTATTAACATTAGCAGCAATTTTTACATTAGCTACTGTTGTGTCAGGATTGTCAACATTATCATTATTATCAACATTATCATATAGACCCTTACACATGACTATATGGTGTCTTCCTTTGTGACATTGATAACAGTTGTTTAATTTAGCATGACAATCCTTTACATTGTGATTACCTAAACACCTGATACATCTGTCAAGTTCCTCCAATCTTTCAACTTTATCATTCCATGAATTGTATGCATTGCAATTCTTAGAAAAATGAGTACCCTTGCAGAAAAGACAATCTCTCTTTTCTTTGACTGGTTTCTTATTAACTGGGCTACTCTTAGGAGGGTACTTATTCTTCTTACCTTGTGGAGAATCATTATTTCTGATTCCTGCTCCTTGATATGCCCCTATGCAACTCTTTTTAGGAAATGAATTTTGATTATTAACATTGGGATAATTTTTCCCTTTGTGAAACTTGACAGATACCTCAGAGTTATTATGTGTTGCATCTTTAAAATGAGTTAGTTGGCTGGTCTGCAACTGCACAATTAATTCTTGTAGACCTAGTCTTATTTCCTCCAGACCAAAATAACCCTTGTGATATTTGTGTGAGAACCATTCAAGTGTTTTACAGTTTAATTTATTCTGTATCATGGCACTCAATAACCAGTCTGAATCCTTCAGATTATATTTATTACTTAAAGTTTTGAGAGTGCTCTCCAGTTTAACTCTAAACTGCTGTAAACCTTTGTAAGTGCGATCTGGGGATTTTAAATTAACAATGATATTCACTAGATCCAGCCTACTTTGTTCTATATTACCATAAGTGACCTTCAACAAGTCAACTGCTTCCTTGTAAGAGTCATCTACATTGGGAAAGGCTTGTATGAGTATGTGAGCATCTCCTCTTACCTGTCCTTTGAGGTAAAATAATTTAGTTACACAGGCTAGGTCACTCCTGTCATGCACAGCTGCTTTAAAAATTAACCAAAATTCCTCCCAGTTTTCTCCAGGATTAAATACAGGTAAACATAATTCTGGGAGTTTTGGCAAAGACATATTATTTGGTAGAGCATACTGATTAACTTCCTGGTTTACACATTTTAATTTATTCAAGGCCTGACTTTTACAAGAAAGAATCTTTTCCTCTAATTCATAATACTGATTAATTATGAGATCTACTTCAGTCTCATCTACACAGTTTACTAATAAATCTCCTTCATATTTGTTGTAATATAATTTGTATGAATCATATCTATTACCTAAAGCATCTAAATACAATTTTAAATCATCAGTATTCACAGTTTCTTGATTCATTAATTCCAAACATTTATTGTATGCTTTTGTTACATGCTTTTTTCTGGCTTGCAGTGAAGCTTTTTTTGCTCTATATTCCATATGTTTGTCTTCTACATTAATTTCCTCATTTTCAGCCATGATGCAATGTATTAAATTCAACTTAATAACTCTGATTATGTACTAAATTATGCACTTTATAAAGGTAAATAGTACAACTTACCTTTAAATAAATTCTAGCTACTTGAGCTTAGCAATTACATGTAAAAAATTGTAATATAAATTTTAAATACACATTAATGCTAGCTACACTTGAGCTTAGTAATTACATGTAAGAAAATTATATAAATATTAAATGTACATTAATACAAACCTTTAGCCAGCCTTGGCTTATCAAAATTATTATACAAATTAATATAAATCCTTGCCAGAATTTGGCATAGCAAAATTAATATTATACACATTAATATAATTAGCAACAGTTGCCTTATCAATTACACATACATTGATATAAATCTTGGCCAGAATTGTCTTATCAAATTAATATTGTAATAATTATAATCCACTACACATTAAGTAAAATTAATATTATACACATTAATATAATTAACAACACCTGGCTTATCAATTACACATACACTGATATAAATCTTGGCCAGAATTGTCTTATCACATTAATATTATACAAATTAATATAAACTTAGCCAGACTTGACTTATCAAAATTAATATTGTAATAATTATAATCCACTACACATTAAATAAATTTGTGAACTTAACATCCACCTCCTTCTGTCATTTCACATATAATTATTAAGTAATTAACCAATTAATGACTTCACTAATTACCTCCGGTTCAAGAAGGACCAACGGGCAAATTAAATGTGGAAAATTGCATTTATCTGAATGTAACTAATTATGTACATAACAGTAAATGATAACAAAGATAATTATTATTTATCAATGTTACATAGACAAGTAGGAATTTGGGACACCTAGGTCGCAAAAAATGTCCCCCTTCGATACCTGCCACTGTCATAACCACAAGTTGCTCTGGACCTATTAATTAAATGAATTATACATCAGGAATTCTGGTAAATATATAAATTTGTGGACTGTATATTAAAAAATGATTATATATAAACACAATTACATAACAGAAGGAAAATATATCTTAATATCACTCGCCAATTTGACTGGATATTAAGTTGTATCATACTCAGAAAAACCTCACTAACTAAATTTATGAAAACACTGGCCAGAATTATACACAAATCTAGAGAGCTTATCTGAGGTTCCTGGAGCTGTCTTGTCCAGTCGTCTGATATCTCAAGTTATGCAGGAATGCACATCCAACAATTTCGCCTCCTATTTGAAAGGTGTCAGCCCAATTTCAACCTCTAGAGCACGAAAATTCCTTCCCATCACACCAACGTTGTACACAATTCAAAACCAAGATGGCTAGTCTCTTGCTCATGCGCAGAGCCTCCCTGTCGGCTCCATTCTCTTTTTTTAAAAATACACTTTTAATCAAGTTTATTTACACAGCATAATATTGGGAAATTATTTTCCACAGTCATGTTCTGTAGAGATGAAGTATCTCTTCCCAGTGGGCTGTTTCCTAACTGCGATTTTTCCATCCTTCACAAAGCACTGGTGTTTTTTTTGGGCATAGCGTAATTTTCTTAGCCGATAAAGGAGGTTTTGTCTTGCTTTGGTAAGGCATCATTGACGTAAACATACGTTTTCATAGAAACGGATGTTTTTAGTAGATTGTTTCTTTGTAGGCTAGTTTGGAATTTTAACAACGCTGTTTTTTTAACCATCGCTTTATTGCTTTCATCATACTCTTGACTTGGCCTCCTGCTGTTCTGTGGTGGGTTATAGATCACTGCAATTACGACCTTGTGTGTGTGTGTGTGTGTGTGTGTGTGTTCATCGCCTTTACATAGTGGTACTTGCCCTGACCCGATGCTACCCCAACAATCTCTTACTGTGTCATACCGTCTTTGTTTTATTCTACGTACTTCCTAGTAACTCGAGTCTAATAAACACCTGTCTGCCGGTCCTGGTTTTTGTTTTTAATTATCAATTACTGTTTGCTATATATCACCTATTAGCCTATTCCTTCTTCACACAAAGTAAGAGTAGACTATTCACATACAGCTTGTGATACCTAGAACCCACACCTGACCTTCCTACCACACATAAGTGAATACTTGATTAGCAGTCTGGAGGTTATCTAATTCATTCTGATGTTATCTTAGAGTCGTACCTCCACTACTGTTTCTAAACTATATATATAAGTTATTCCTATTTACTGTGCTCCTTTGATCAGTCACACACTGATTTGCAGTTTATTCTGTTTCTTGAGAGACACATGTGGCAACACCGCCTACACCACACTAGTCCTTCTGCCTCACTCTTTTGCCACTAATATAACCTTCAAGTTGTCTTATAAAATTGTGGTCCTCATCTCCCTTTTCTGACTTAGGGCACATTGTAATCCACTTCAGGTGTTGTTCAATGATCCCTACAGCATCCTTGGGTAGGCCACAAAATACTAAAATTGAGTGAGCACTAATGTTGATGTTATTCCCTTATGTGTGTTATTTCATGTATGTAATTGCTTATTATTCATTACTTATTGCGTTATGCTCGTCTGAAATGTTTTGCAGCACACATTTAGAAAAGCACTCAGTGTACGGAATATATACACAGAGATACACTGTCAATATCTTTATACACTGATACGTATAAATACTCACCTCAAATTAAGGAATTTAGTAATTTCTTTCCTGTGCCAAATTGTGTTAGCCAGCTATATTTTTCACACGATTAATTTATAAGATTTAAAACCTATTGAATGGACGAGGAACATTACGCTGCATAAAACCTGTTCGCTACAGACAAAAATACTTCAGCCTCGTGAAACAGCATTTATCTTTCAGCAGATATACTGCTGTGTATATATACTCGGTCTATACAACGTATCTATTTTTTTAAACTACGTTTAATATTAATGGTATAGCTGAGTTAATTTCGCCCCAGAAAATTTAATTATGTATTATATATTCAAAATATTTGTACCAACATTTTAAAAAGTCAACATTATCCTCGTATAGCAGTTTTCCTTGAAAATTATTAACTAAATAAATCGATGTCAAATATAATTAAAGACGAGTAGTCGTAAAAATTAACCTAATATTAAGATCAAAATAAATATATTAAGATAGTAGCTAATACTGGAAAAGATTTGAAGAAACAGGAACAGATATTTTCATCATATAGAAGATATAAGATTAAATAAGGCCTGAGTTTGCTGTCACCTGCAGCTCTTAAGACTGCCATCCCCACGAGCCCTTTTGGGGCGGGGCAGATGGCAGACCCGAGGCTTAGTTTTCCCTACGAGCCCCGTGAGGGACTGTGGCTAGGCCTGGGGACACTTGGTCCCAAATATGAGGGGGTACTTGTACCTCCTCCCAGGGGACACTTGGTCCCAAAGATGAGGGGGTACTTGTACCTCCTCCCATGGGAGACTTAGGTCTCGAGATTCTCCCCAGATAGGGAGCCAAGGCCGGGTCACCACTACTTGGAAAAGACCCGGACCTGGAGAGTACCAGCGAATAAGAAAAAAAAAATATAAGATTTCTCCCATGATGAGCCCTCTTAGGGCGGGGAAGGTGCAAGAGCCAGAGCTTGCTACCACCTGCAGCTCCACTCCCACGAGCCCCACTGGGGCGGGGAAGATGGCAGCCCAGAGGCCTAGCTTCTCCCTATGAGTCCCTTGAGGGCGGGGAAGGAGGCTAGGCCTGGGGACAGTTGGTCCCGAAGTTGAGGAGGTCCTTGTACCTCCTCCCATTTGAGACAGTTCTCAAAACAGGGACCCAAGGTCGGGTCATCATGTGGTAAAGACCTGGGCTGGGAGACTACCGGCGAATCGAGAAGAAAGGTATAAGACTGGGGAATATTGAAATTCTGGTATGTAGATTATAATCACTTAAATTTAAATAACTGGGTTAGGTTAGGTTAGGTGACATCCTTCAGTAAACAGATACTCCAACATCGGTCATAAGACGATCAAGCACAATTACAAAGCAGAATATCTGGTATATATCAAAAACAAAAATCTTCTATTAAAACAAAAAACATGAAGTATGATCATTGAACTAAGGTATACAAAAAAGCCTAAAAATGTTACATATATAACCTAATATTTCTAATAATAGATTTACATACTCATGTATAACATATAAATGAAATGGATCTATTCTCAATGACGTATACAACGTGAAGTGTACGTCTCTCGGTGTATATAATTAAGAGTTAAGCTTAATCCCTGTTTTAGGGATTAACGTAAATTTGACTGGTTAGTGAACAGATTATGTGTAGTCGTAATTATTTTCGTGTAGCCAATAATAATAACAATTACAACATTAATAATGGAAAACAAGCGCTTCCCCATGAATGAAGCAAATAGAGAGTTATTATAACTCTCTATTTGCTGCATTTCTTCTCCCCATCCCCTTCCCACTACACAACAACAGAAGCCCCAGTACAATAACATGCCACTGATACCTGTCAAAGTAACTAGCTACTCCAGCAGACCCAGAGCCAGAGCCACCACTAGAGCTGGAGAAAGAGACATCACTCAAGTCACAGACTGGACAAGAGCCAAAGTCAGAGCCAGAGCTAGAGAGAGCCAGGTCTTGTGCCATCTGTGATACGGCTTTAAGAGTCTCACTGTTCTTCCTCCCAGCCTGGGGCCAGGTTTTTCTGGTGCTTGCCTGGTCAATCAGGCTATTGCTGTTAGCGCATTTCTTGCACATATCACCATCACGGCCTCGTTGAGCTGGCACTTGACAGAAGTAGTAATACAGTTTCCTCTTTAAGGCTTCTACATTTGCTCTAGCAATATTTTTTAATATCTGATGAGAACAGGTTGAATAGCCGTAAGCAACAGAAGCTGACACAGTGTTCGCATATTGTGTCCATGGCGCTCCTGCCTCTCACTGGGATTATTTTTAACTTTCCTCACATATCTCACACTCAAGTACATCGTTATAGTTATGTGTAGGTTTGGGCCTATGTCTTCCGGTATCTTTCACGCATATATTATTATCCATCTATCTCTCTGCCTGCCTATCTGTTTGTCTCTGTCTCTGTCTGTCTGTCTGTCTGTCTGTCTGTCTGTCTGTCTGTCTCTCTCTCTCTCTCTCTCTGTACTTTTAAGCGCTCCTAGTGGTTTAGCTGCTTTGTTGGCAGTAAATGATCTCAGAATGTTCCAGAGCTAATATCACTTTTGTCTTGAATGGCGCCATGAACAATATTTTTCTTGTTTTGAAAGTTCTCATTAACCACTGTTATTTTATCTAGCTTTCACGTCATTCTAGTTTTCCAACACCCAGGTCTTTCACTGGTAACTTTCGATCTATTACGTACTTCTCCTATATTTTGCATGCAAGTCCCATTTTAAGATCTTTATTTACTCCATATGTAAGCAGTTGGAATTTATCAACACTGAACGACCTTCTGTATGTCTCTAATATTTCTGAGTATTTTATTAAGGTGACTTTCAAGTCTATTTTCGTATCGTCCACAAAGGATGATAAGAAGCTGTTGCTAGTGTAATTGTCTACATCGGCTATGAAATATGAGAGAAAGTAAAGGTGTCCTGGGATACCTAACTGTTCACTTTGCTAAGGATACATTTTTGCTTTCTTTACTGCTACTCTTCGTGTTCTTTTCACCGGAAAACTGAGTATTTTACGTGCATTCTAGCAACCCAGCAAGCTAGGTTCCTACGTTGTTAGAATCCGTGTTTTACACGGAATCAAGTATAGAATCTAGTATAGAGTCTATAAAAATAGCTTGAATAGGCTTTTAATTATGGGGTTGGGGTGAGGGGCGAAACTTCAGCTTAACTAGTTCGTTAGTTTTGAAGCCCACGGACCACATGAGTGTCACTAAGGCTGCACTAGAGATGTTCACTATCATTCAACAATACCTCACTTACTAAAATAGGGAATAAAATAAAACTCTATGTATATTTACTGTATATTTACTCTGTATTATGTTCATGGGGCAACATGCAATGGTTACAAATACTTCCTGCAGATAATAATCAAGCCAAATGAATATAGCCACTATTTTGAACACTTTGTGCTTAGTTGTCCCCGCTTATTGAGGAATATAGAGATAGACAGTATAATAACCTAAGTATTATGTCAAGATATCTTATTAATGAAAATCCGATACCAGACATATTAGCTAAATTTCATTGATTTGATTACAACAGATCAAACAACTGAAGACATAAACCAAGATATATTCCTGTTAACCCTTTTGGGGCCTAGTTCCTAGATCTTTTGTGTATCCATATGATCACATGCTGCTGTGTCAGGTCCTGCTGTGTCAGGTTCTGCTGTGTCAGGTGTTGCTATGTCAGGTGCTACTGTGTCATGTGCTGCTGTGTCAGGTGTTGCTGTGTCAGGTGCTACTGTGTCATGTGCTGCTGTGTCAGGTGTTGCTGTGTCAGGTGCTACTGTGTCATGTGCTGATGTGTCAGGTGCTGCTGTGTCAGATGCTGCTGTGTAAGGTACTACTGTGTCAAGGGCTGCTTTGTCAAGTGATGCTGTGTCAGGTGATGCTGCCTCACTCGCTACTGTGTCAGGTACCGCTGAGTCAGGTGCTGCTGTGTCAGGTACCGCTGAGTCAGGTGCTGCTGTGTCAGGTACCGCTGAGTCAGGTGCTGCTGTGTCTGGTGTTACTGTGTCAGGTGCTTCTGTGTCAGGGGCTGATGTGTCTGGTGCTATTGAGGCAGGTGTTACTGTGTCAGGTGCTACTGTGTTTGGTGCTACCGTGTCAGGTGTTGTTGTGTCAGGTGCCGTTGTGTCAGGTGCTGCTGTGTCAGGTAGTACTGTGTCAGTTGCTGCTGTGTCAGGTGCTGTTGTGTCAGGTGCTGCTGTGTCAGGTGCTGTTGTGTCAGGTGCTACTGTGTCTGGTGCTAGTGTGCCAGATGCTACCGTGTCAGGTGCTGTTGTGTCAGGTGCTGTTGTGTCAGGTGCTGCTGTGTCAGGTACTACTGTGTCAGGTGCTGTTGTGTCAGGTGCTGTTGTGTCAGGTGCTGCTGTGTCAGGTACTACTGTGTCAGGTGCTGTTGTGTCAGGTGCTGTTGTGTCAGGTGCTACTGTGTCTGGTGCTAGTGTGTCAGATGCTACCGTGTCAGGTGCTGTTGTGTCAGGTGCTGTTGTGTCAGGTGCTACTGTGTCTGGTGCTAGTGTGTCAGATGCTACCGTGTCAGGTGCTGTTGTGTCAGGTGCTGTTGTGTCAGGTGCTGCTGTGTCAGGTACTACTGTGTCAGGTGCTGTTGTGTCAGGTGCTGCTGTGTCAGGTACTACTGTGTCAGGTGCTGTTGTGTCAGGTGCTGCTGTGTCAGGTACTACTGTGTCAGGTGCTGCTGTGTCAGGTGCTGTTGTGTCAGGTGCTGCTGTGTCAGGTACTACTGTGCTAGGTGCTGCTGCATCAGGTGCTGCTGACCTGAAGTACTAACTAGCCAAGAAACATGCAACAACCCATTATCACCTATTTTTCAACATTTTCTTTCTATTATTAAAAACAGTGCAACAACTAGAGATGCGAGTTATTACACGTATTTATTAAGAAATTCACAAAATTTCACAAATATAGTGTAAAACAAACAATGATGTTCTCATTGTAGTGCAATATATATACTGACTGTTAAGAAATCCCACAAAATTCATACATAGTGAATCTTGAAAGTGATCTGATATTTTTCTCAGTAAATCCTGATAGTTTAAAACCAAACTTTACTTGCGTCTTTAAAGTCAAAATTAAATTCCAGTTTTCTCAATTTGTGAACTTGACTTCCAGAAACATTACTTACAACAACATTGACTTTGAATGTTGATAAATTGTTCAGAGCACCGACAAGTTGATAATTACTCTCAGTGTTATGGGTGTAGAGGGTCATCCTCCCCGTGTTATAGTTCCCTCCTCTCCTGTCCCCTCCCTAATTTATCTGATTTCTCAACACTGACTTTACGGAAGAGAGTAAAGGTATGGAGTACAGCCGCCATCATGGAAATATAAATTCTTCAGTCAGGATTTAGTTTAAATTAGTCTAGTGAGCTAGACAATTGAATTAGCCGAGAAGTGTTAATTTTGAAGACACTCGTCTATCTGCAAGTAGCCCTTGTGAGTAGGTCCATGAGCATACCGTCTCTTGTGCCACTACCACAACGTCGTCATAAGCTTCTTTCTCTTATGTGAGGATTATTTATGTACTGTGAGTAGGCCTGTGAGCAGACTTTGTGAGCAGGTTTTGTTAGTACGCCGCCTACTTTTCCATGAATGACGAGGCATCGATGAGGCAGGACCAAGGCTTATGAACGTCACCACACTGACTCTCAAGACCCAGCAACCTCTGTGTAAAGGTGCAGCAGACAGCTCGGTGACCAGGGTATTGTTACGACAGTGTAGAAACAGAGAGAAGGGTGCGTTGAACCACAATGGTACAGTGGTGCGTGGAACAACTTGTGTAACCACATTGGTACAGTGGTGTATTAAGGACAACCAGTAAAGACAATGGTACAGTGGTGGGTGGAACAACATTGTAACCCACATTGGTACAGTGGTGTATTGGAACAACGTGTAACCACATTGGTACAGTGGTGTGTGGAACAGCCAATGTAGAAGACAATGGTACAGTGGTGGGTGGAACAATATATGTAACCACAATGGTACAGTGGTGTGTGGAACAGCCAGTGTAACCACGATGTGTACAGTGGTGGGTGGAACAGCAGTGTAACACAATGAAAATTGCAGTGGTGTGTGGAACCAGTGTAAAGCCACAATGGTACAGTGGTATGTGGGAACAACAGTGTAACCACAATGCTAAGGAAAAGAAAGGAAGGAAAGAGGAGGTAGGGCGAGGAAGGAAAGGAAAAAGTAGGAGGAATGTAGGGGAGGCAAAGGTTAGAAGAAGGAGGAGGGAGGAAGGAGGTGAGATAAACGAGGGGAAGAGTGGAAGGAGGAAAAAGATGGGAAAAAGGAGAGAAAGAGGAAGAAGCAGGAAGAAGAAGGGAAAGAAGGAGGAGGAGAGAAAGAGGAAGGAGAAGTAGAGAAGAAGGGGGAAGGAGAAGTAGAGAAAGAGAAGGAAAGGAGAAGTAGAAGAAGGGAAGGAGAAGTAGAAGAAGGGAAGGAGAAGTAGAGAAAGAGAGGGAAGAAGGATAGACAGAACGGAAGAAAGAGAGAGAGAGAGAGAGAGAGAGAGAGAGAGAGAGAGAGAGAGAGAGAGAGAGAGGACAGAGAGAGACAGAGAAGAAGACAGAGACAGAGAGAGAGAGAAGACAGACAAAGACAGACAGACAGACAGACAGACAGACAGACAGACCGGAGAGGAGGGAGGCGGGAGAGGGAGGAGGGAGGGAGGGGAGAGAGAGAGAGAGAGAGAGAGAGAGAGAGAGAGAGAGAGAGAGAGAGAGAGAGAGAGAGAGGAGGAGGAGAGAGGGGAGGGAGGGAGAGAGAGGGAGGGAGAGGGAGGGGAGAGAGGGAGGAGGAGAGGAGGGGAGAGGAGGGGAGGAGGAGGGAGGAGAGGGAGAGGGGAGAGAGAGGGAGGAGGGAGAGAGGGAGGGAGAGAGGGAGAGAGAGAGGGAGAGAGAGAGGGAGAGAGAGAGGGAGATGGTAGGGAGGGAGAGGGAGATGGTAGATCTCTAAGTGTAGTTCTCAATGGAACGGAATCAGCAAGACATCCTCTTGGGGCAAGTGTTCCACAAGGAAGCGTGCTGGGTCCATTGTTATGGAATGTCTACTTCAACGACCTTCTTCATCTCATCCCAGAATCACATGCATATGCAGACGACTGTACACTGACATTCACTTATCCAAGAGAAGAAATACCAGCTGCTCTAAAAACTCATCAGTACCAGCTGAAACCACCATCAGCTTAGGAAATAGATGGCCGTAACTGTTTGCACCTGAAAGAAACGCAAATGATGAGTCAATCTCTAGACACCATGGTAGTAAATGCTGGTGCAGTAAGTAGAATGAATGGAGGATGTTGGCACCTGGAGAAGGGTGGTATCCTTGGGTGGGGTGACTCCAAACTAGCCATGTGAGGAGCATGTTGTAAATCTTGCAAGCAGTGACCAGAGCTTACAGCGCTTCGCCGTATCTCCCATCACTTGACGGTAGGGGTTGCAAGATCTTGTACGAAACACAAGTACGCTCGCACCTTGGAGTATGCTCCACTTTCTTGGTTTGCCTGCCCCTGTCTGCGACTGCTTGACAGAGTAGAAAACAGGCAAGACGTCTCATCTCGCCTGGACCCATCTGGATAGATCTGTCATTTCAGCAGAGCCTTCAACACCAGAGATGTAGGTGGCCTTACTGTGTACAAGGTAATATTGTCTGAAATACCACACTTGGATCCACTTCGAGGACAGCGTGAAACAAGCACATGCCACAAGGCGGGCAGCAATAGCTTTCACTCTGGCTGTACCCTTCTCAGAACATCACTCCATCTGAGATCATACATACGGATGTTGAGTATGGAGACACATTCGTACAGCATAATGCTGTCCATGAGATAAAGTCAGTTGATCAAATGAAAATGCTGGCCCCTGGTGGCTCCAATTTCATCCTGTTTCCTACTTGTATGTCTCATAACAATAAAAATGCTTTCAAATGAGCTGATGTAGGTAACAGCTCTTGGCTTGTAATAAAGTTAGGAATCCTTAACCTGTAAATAGCTGTCAATAAGAAGCTAGGGATCCTTAACCTTGTCAAACCCTGTTGTAAAAAAAAAAAAAAAAAAAAAAGAGGGAGAGAGAGAGAGGGAGAGAGAGGGGGTGAGGAGAGGGAGAGAGAGAGGGAGAGAGAGAGAGAGAGAGAGAGAGAGAGAGAGAGAGAGAGAGAGAGAGAGAGAGAGAGAGAGAGAGAGAGAGAGAGAGAGAGGGAAGGATGAGGAGGAGGAAGTGAGGAGAAAACTCTGAGAGAGAACGGCCATAATCCCGGATTCACGTATTTAGAAACAGTGTAAAAACAGGAGTGAGAATAAAGGAAAATAGAGCTGAGAGTTAAAGCAGGGCCACAACTAAAGGGCCCAGCGCTGAGGTTTAAAGCAGACACAAACAACCAAAGATAGCAGAGCTGAGAGTTGAAGCAGCACAACCAAAGATAGCAGAGTTGAGAGTTGAAGCAGACACAGCCAAAGATATCAGAGTTGAGCTGGAAGACAGACACAACCAAAGATAGCAGGCTGAGAGTTGAAACAGACACAACCAAAATATGGAACTGAGGTGACAGACACAACCAAGATAGCAGAGCTGAGAAGTTAAAGCAGGCCACAGCCAAGATAGCATAGCTGAGAGTTGGAAGCAGACACAGCCAAAGATAGCGACTGAGTTGACCAAACACAGCAAAAATAGCGGCAGTTTGGAAGCAGACCAGCCAGGTAGCAGAGCTGAGTTGGAAGCAGACTGCTTCAGATAGCAAGCTGAGAGTTGGAAGCAGACACAACCAAAGATAGCAGAGCTGAGAGTTGGAAGCAGACACAACCAAAGATAGCAAAGCTGAGTTGAAGCAGACACAACCAAAGATAGCAGAGCTGAGGTTGAAGCAGACACAACCAAAGATAGCAGAGGCTGAGGTTGAAACAGGCAGCAAAGATAGCAAAGCTGAGAGTTGAAGCAGACACAACCAAAGATAGCAGAGCTGAGAGTTGAAGCAGACACAACCAAAGATAGCAAAGCTGAGAGTTGAAGCAGACACAACCAAAGATAGCAGAGCCAGAGAGTTGAAGCAGACACAACCAAAGATCAGCAGAGCTGAGAGTTGAAGCAGACACAACCAAAGATAGCAGAGTTGAGAGTTGAAGCAGACACAACCAAAGATAGCAGAGCTGAGAGTTGAAGCAGACACAACCAAAGATAGCGGAGCTGAGAGTTGAAACAGACACAACCAAAGAAAGCAAAGCTGAGAGTTGAAGCAGACACAACAAAGATAGCAGAGCTGAGAGTTGAAGCAGACACAACCAAAGATAGCAGAGCTGAAAGTTGAAGCAGACACAACCAAAGATAGAAGAGCTGAGAGTTGAAGCAGACACAACCAAAGATAGCAGAGCAGAGAGTTGAAGCAGACACAACCAAAGATAGCAGAGCTGAGAGTTGAAGCAGACACAACCAAAGATAGCAGAGCTGAGAGTTGAAGCAGACACAACCAAAGACAGCAGAGCAGAGAGTTGAAGCAGACACAACCAAAGATAGCAGAGCAGAGAGTTGAAGCAGACACAACCAAAGATAGCAGAGCAGAGAGTTGAAGCAGACACAACCAAAGATAGCAGAGCAGAGAGTTGAAGCAGACACAACCAAAGATAGCAGAGCAGAGAGTTGAAGCAGACACAACCAAAGATAGCAGAGCAGAGAGTTGAAGCAGACACAACCAAAGATAGCAGAGCAGAGAGTTGAAGCAGACACAACCAAAGATAGAAGAGCAGAGAGTTGAAGCAGACACAACCAAAGATAGCAGAGCAGAGAGTTGAAGCAGACACAACCAAAGAACTCAGAAGTGAACAACCAAAATATAAAACATGGTTTAAAACACAATACAAGTATTCAGCAGTGTCGTAAACACTCACTTATGGTAAACGTAAACACACATGTAGGCAGACATACGTAGACAAACACAAATACAGACAAGCACATACGTAGACAAACACAAGTACAGACAAGCACATAGGTAGACAAACACTTGTAAATATACATAGATATATAGACAAGCACACACACACACATGATCAAAGTACCACACTTGGCTCCACATCGAGAACAGCGAGAAGACAGCTTCTATACCACAAGACGGGCAGAAAGCAGCAACTTCACTCTGGCTGTACCCTTCTCCAGAACATCATTTCATCTGAGATCATTTATCCCCAGGATACCTCGAGTATGGAACACATTCGTACAGCATTACGATGTCAACGAGATAAAGTCAGTTGATCAAATGAAAATGCTGGCCCACAGATAGCTCCAAGTTCATCCTGCTCCCTATTTGTATGTTTCATAACAACAAAAATGCTTTCAAATTTGGTGATGTAGGTAACAGCTCTTAGCTTGTAAATAAAGTTAGGAATCCTTAATCTGTAAATAGCCTGACAATAAAGCTAGGGATCCTTAACCTAACCTTGTCAAACCTGTGTAAAAAAAAAAAAAAACAATGAAAATAGCTGATCCGTATATTTCCCTCTTGATCTGATAGCCTCTCTCAGAGTTACGTAATAAGTTTTCAATGCATTTTTCAGGTAATACCAAAAGATTAAAACAGTTTAACAATCATTCTAAAACTGAGTTAAGAATAATATCATGTTCTTAACAAACACTCGGGGTTAAAAGTGACAAGGGACACTAGGAAAAAAAATCGATTACAAAGAGTGTTTAGTTAAGTATCTTAGAAAGTGTTTGCAGGGAGACGACCTCATATGTATTGTATCGGCCAAGCAAGTGATGATAAGACTCAGTGAAGAGAAAAAAACAGAGGGAAGATAAAGCTTTCATTAGGTTAGTGTGTAGAGGTTTATCATGACCTGACACCAGCTCAACACAAAGTAAAGCGTTCTTGCAATATAAGCTTTGCCTACGACGTGTCTTTTCTTCACTATTCTTGGCAGTAACCATTTGAATTCGAGACTTAAATTAGAAACGTAAACAACATACGAACAAATGTTGCCGTGTAAGATGTAATTCAGTGGGCTGCAGAAAACAATATGAAGTTCAACGATGAGAAATTTCAATTACTCAGATATGGTAAACACGAGGAAATTAAATCTTCATCAGAGTACAAAACAAATTCTGGCCACAAAATAGAGCGAAACACCAACGTCAAAGACCTGGGAGTGATCATGTCAGAGGATCTCACCTTCAAGGACCATAACATTGTATCAATCGCATCTGCTAGAAAAATGACAGGATGGATAATGAGAACCTTCAAAACTAGGGAGGCCAAGCCCATGATGACACTCTTCAGGTCACTTGTTCTATCTAGGCTGGAATATTGCTGCACACTAACAGCACCTTTCAAGGCAGGTGAAATTGCTGACCTAGAAAATGTACAGAGAACCTTCACGGCGCGCATAACGGAGATAAAACACCTCAATTACTGGGAGCGCTTGAGGTTCCTGAACCTGTATTCCCTGGAACGCAGGCGGGAGAGATACATGATTATATACACCTGGAAAATCCTAGAGGGACTAGTACCGAACTTGCACACGAAAATCACTCACTACGAAAGCAAAAGACTTGGCAGACGATGCAACATCCCCCCAATGAATTATTATCACACCGGCCGATTCCCACCAAGGCAGGGTGGCCCGAAAAAGAAAAACTTTCACCATCATTCACTCCATCACTGTCTTGCCAGAAGGGTGCTTTACACTACAGTTTTTAAACTGCAACATTAACACCCCTCCTTCAGAGTGCAGGCACTGTACTTCCCATCTCCAGGACTCAAGTCCGGCCTGCCGGTTTCCCTGAATCCCTTCATAAATGTTACTTTGCTCACACTCCAACAGCACGTCAAGTATTAAAAACCATTTGTCTCCATTCACTCCTATCAAACACGCTCACGCATGCCTGCTGGAAGTCCAAGCCCCTCGCACACAAAACCTCCTTTACCCCCTCCCTCCAACCCTTCCTAGGCCGACCCCTACCCCGCCTTCCTTCCACTACAGACTGATACACTCTTGAAGTCATTCTGTTTCGCTCCATTCTCTCTACATGTCCGAACCACCTCAACAACCCTTCCTCAGCCCTCTGGACAACAGTTTTGGTAATCCCGCACCTCCTCCTAACTTCCAAACTACGAATTCTCTGCATTATATTCACACCACACATTGCCCTCAGACATGACATCTCCACTGCCTCCAGCCTTCTCCTCGCTGCAACATTCATCACCCACGCTTCACACCCATATAAGAGCGTTGGTAAAACTATACTCTCATACATTCCCCTCTTTGCCTCCAAGGACAAAGTTCTTTGTCTCCACAGACTCCTAAGTGCACCACTCACTCTTTTTCCCTCATCAATTCTATGATTCACCTCATCTTTCATAGACCCATCCGCTGACACGTCCACTCCCAAATATCTGAATACGTTCACCTCCTCCATACTCTCTCCCTCCAATCTGATATTCAATCTTTCATCACCTAATCTTTTTGTTATCCTCATAACCTTACTCTTTCCTGTATTCACCTTTAATTTTCTTCTTTTGCACACCCTACCAAATTCATCCACCAATCTCTGCAACTTCTCTTCAGAATCTCCCAAGAGCACAGTGTCATCGGCAAGGAGCAGCTGTGACAACTCCCACTTTGTGTGTGATTCTTTATCTTTTAACTCCACGCCTCTTGCCAAGACCCTCGCATTTACTTCTCTTACAACCCCATCTATAAATATATTAAACAACCACGGTGACATCACACATCCTTGTCTAAGGCCTACTTTTACTGGGAAAAAATTTCCCTCTTTCCTACATACTCTAACTTGAGCCT
This sequence comes from Cherax quadricarinatus, assembly GCF_038502225.1. Classification (NCBI taxonomy): domain Eukaryota; kingdom Metazoa; phylum Arthropoda; class Malacostraca; order Decapoda; family Parastacidae; genus Cherax; species Cherax quadricarinatus. Next base: position 25,771,709 of record NC_091311.1, read on the forward strand.
CACTATCCTCGTAAAAACTCTTCACTGCTTTCAGTAACCTACCTCCTACACCATACACTTGCAACATCTGCCACATTGCCCCCCTATCCACCCTGTCATACGCCTTTTCCAAATCCATAAATGCCACAAAGACCTCTTTAGCCTTATCTAAATACTGTTCACTTATATGTTTCACTGTAAACACCTGGTCCACACACCCCCTACCTTTCCTAAAGCCTCCTTGTTCATCTGCTATCCTATTCTCCGTCTTACTCTTAATTCTTTCAATTATAACTCTACCATACACTTTACCAGGTACACTCAACAGACTTATCCCCCTATAATTTTTGCACTCTCTTTTATCCCCTTTGCCTTTATACAAAGGAACTATGCATGCTCTCTGCCAATCCCTAGGTACCTTACCCTCTTCCATACATTTATTAAATAATTGCACCAACCACTCCAAAACTATATCCCCACCTGCTTTTAACATTTCTATCTTTATCCCATCAATCCCGGCTGCCTTACCCCCTTTCATTTTACCTACTGCCTCACGAACTTCCCCCACACTCACAACTGGCTCTTCCTCACTCCTACAAGATGTTATTCCTCCTTGCCCTATACACGAAATCACAGCTTCCCTATCTTCATCAACATTTAACAATTCCTCAAAATATTCCTTCCATCTTCCCAATACCTCTACCTCTCCATTTAATAACTCTCCTCTCCTATTTTTAACTGACAAATCCATTTGTTCTCTAGGCTTTCTTAACTTGTTAATCTCACTCCAAAACTTTTTCTTATTTTCAACAAAATTTGTTGATAACATCTCACCCACTCTCTCATTTGCTCTCTTTTTACATTGCTTCACCACTCTCTTAACTTCTCTCTTTTTCTCCATATACTCTTCCCTCCTTGCATCACTTCTACTTTGTAAAAACTTCTCATATGCTAACTTTTTCTCCCTTACTACTCTCTTTACATCATCATTCCACCAATCGCTCCTCTTCCCTCCTGCACCCACTTTCCTGTAACCACAAACTTCTGCTGAACACTCTAACACTACATTTTTAAACCTACCCCATACCTCTTCGACCCCATTGCCTATGCTCTCATTAGCCCATCTATCCTCCAATAGCTGTTTATATCTTACCCTAACTGCCTCCTCTTTTAGTTTATAAACCTTCACCTCTCTCTTCCCTGATGCTTCTATTCTCCTTGTATCCCATCTACCTTTTACTCTCAGTGTAGCTACAACTAGAAAGTGATCTGATATATCTGTGGCCCCTCTATAAACATGTACATCCTGAAGTCTACTCAACAGTCTTTTATCTACCAATACATAATCCAACAAACTACTGTCATTTCGCCCTACATCATATCGTGTATACTTATTTATCCTCTTTTTCTTAAAATATGTATTACCTATAACTAAACCCCTTTCTATACAAAGTTCAATCAAAGGGCTCCCATTATCATTTACACCTGGCACCCCAAACTTACCTACCACACCCTCTCTAAAAGTTTCTCCTACTTTAGCATTCAAGTCCCCTACCACAATTACTCTCTCACTTGGTTCAAAGGCTCCTATACATTCACTTAACATCTCCCAAAATCTCTCTCTCTCCTCTGCATTCCTCTCTTCTCCAGGTGCATACACGCTTATTATGACCCACTTCTCGCATCCAACCTTTACTTTAATCCACATAATTCTTGAATTTACACATTCATATTCTCTTTTCTCCTTCCATAACTGATCATTTAACATTACTGCTACCCCTTCCTTTGCTCTAACTCTCTCAGATACTCCAGATTTAATCCCATTTATTTCCCCCCACTGAAACTCTCCTACCCCCTTCAGCTTTGTTTCGCTTAGGGCCAGGACATCCAACTTCTTTTCATTCATAACATCAGCAATCATCTGTTTCTTGTCATCCGCACTACATCCACGCACATTTAAGCAACCCAGTTTTATAAAGTTTTTCTTCTTCTCTTTTTTAGTAATTGTATACAGGAGAAGGGGTTACTAGCCCATTGCTCCCGGCATTTTAGTCGCCTCATACGACACGCATGGCTTACGGAGGAAAGATTCTTTTCCACTTCCCCATGGACAATAGAAGAAATAAAAAAGAACAAGAGCTATTTAGAAAAAGGAGAAAAACCTAGATGTATGTATATATATATATGCATGTGCGTGTCTGTGAAGTGTGACCAAAGTGTAAGTAGGAGTAGCAAGATATCCCTGTTATCTTAGCGTGTTTATGAGACAGAAAAAGAAACCAGCAATCCTACCATCATGCAAAACAGTTACAGGTTTTTGTTTCACAGTCATCTGGCAGGACGGTAGTACTTCCCTGGGTGGTTGCTGTCTACCAACCTACTACCTTATATATATATATATATATATATATATATATATATATAATATATATATATATATAATATATATATATATAATATATATATATATATATATATATATATATATTGCTTGTCAAAACCAAGCCAGGAGGGTTTGAAATTATTTCCCAAAACAGTCCTAGACTAACTCGAGAAAGTCTTTCAACCCTCAATGTCTAGCCAAGGAATTCTAGTCCATTTGGCTAAAATTATAATTCCCAGAGTACTGTGTCCAGAAATCTTAATAATTTCTGGTGTCGGTACTGAGCACCT
>NC_091311.1:25774460-25779460 GCF_038502225.1 Cherax quadricarinatus
TTTCATTATTTTGTTCAAGGTTTAATTATGTCTCAAGTAAGGCTTTAGTTTTTTCCTGGAACTAAAATACATACCAGTAAAATATTAAATATTCAATGGCTGTATCATGTTACCACTAGAAACAAGCTGACTGATAATTTTGTACAAGACAAACATCCCGCCTCATGATAAACTTCACACTGTGTGTGACTCCCATTGTGCATGATGGATAATTACAGGGAAACTTAATTAGCTTTAATTTCCACTGTGTAACTATAACGCAAAATAGAGAAACAGAACATTACAGATTTATCCAATTTTGCTAATTAAAACATAACTTAGACACAAATATTTACACACAAGCAGTTACACACACACATTTACCTACGCACATTTACACACATATATTTACAAACACATGTGCACGCACACACACACACACAGGTGTCTGGTAAGGTTCCTGCACATAGCCTAGTTCCTTCAATGTCTTCCAACCTCTTATTTTGTCCTAGTGTGCTCCCTGCCTGTTCAAACCCACATGGGGCTAAAACAAAGACAGGGAGCACACTAGGACAAAATGTGAGGTTGGAAGACATTGAAGGAACTAGGACATGTGCAGGGACCTTACCAGACACCTGTGGGGGCCAGGAACAGGTGCAGGAAGGAGAAACCAAGGAGGATAGGGGCCATAGCTAGGGAAGGGACTGAAGGAAGGAACACTCCACGGGAAGAAACTAAAACACATCAGAGGATGCAATGGGAGTCACAGTGGGAGGTGGAAAGGGAGAGATCCGTGTTTGTCTATGGGCTAGACGAAGCTAAAGGGGAAACTTATGAGGAAAGAAAGCAGGAGGAGAAAAAAGCGATTGAAGGTATCAAGAGGGTGATAGGCTAGGGGGAAATGACCCAGAGTAATTTTCAAGGTAGAATCAACCCGAACCATGATCCTGCATGAGAAAGCACGGCTGAGAGGCAGGCAGGAGTTCATGAGTGTGTACCTCGACCGAGACAGAACACAGGAGGAAAGGAGGACGATGAAAGAGAGAGTTCAGAAACGAAAGGAGAAATGGGAGGAAATGAAAAAGGAGAGCAGAATAACCAAAGAAACAAGTAGAAGGACAAGCACACCCCCCAGAAACACCTGCAGAAGGATCCCAGCCACGACACCCCCAAGACAACTGAACAATCCAATCCAACCATCACACACCGATCCCTCTGTTCCCACCCCCCGCACCACAGTTACAGTATTAGAACAGAAGTTGAAGGTTTGGTATACAAATGCAGATGGATTAACGAATAAACATGAGGAATGGCAAGAAAGAATCAACGAGAAGTCCCCAGACATAACAGCAGTTACAGAAACAAAAGTCACGGGGACAATAACAGATGCAATTTTCCCTCCAGGATACCAGATCATGAGGAAAGATAGAAGGGGCAGAGGGGGAGGTGGGGTTGCTCTGCTAGTAAAAAAACAGATGGAAATTCGAGAAAATGGAAGGCATGGATGAGATGGGAGAAAGAGACTACATAGTAGGTACACTTCAGTCTGGGGAACACAAGGTGGTCATTGCAGTGATGTATAATCCACCACAGAACTGCAGGAGGCCAAGAGAGGAATATGAAGAGAGCAACAGAGCAATGGTGGACACACTTGCTGAGGTGGCAAGAAGAGCTAACTCCAGCAGAGCAAAGTTGCTGGTTATGGGGGATTTCAACCACAGGGAGATTGACTGGGAAAACCTGGAGCCACATGGGGGTCCCGAAACATGGAGAGCCAAGATGATGGACGTGGTGCTGGAAAACCTCATGGACCAACATGTTAAGGACACTATCAGAGTGAGAGGGGAGGATGAACCAGCAAGATTGGACCTTGTGCTCACCCTGGGCAGTTCAGACATTGAGGACATCATGTATGAGAGTCCCCTAGGAGCTAGCGATCACGTGGTTCTGTGCTTTGAATATATAGTAGAGCTGCAAGTGGAGAGAGTAACAGGAGTTGAATGGGAAAAGCCTGACTATAAAAGAGGGGACTACATAGGGTTGAGGAACTTCCTGCAGGAGGTCCCATGGGACAGAGAACTGGCAGGAAAGCCAGTAAATGAAATGATTGAATATGTAACAACAAAATGCGAGGAGGCAGTGGAAAGGTTTATTCCCAAGGGCAACAGAAACAACGGGAAGACCAGAACGAGCCCCTGGTTTACCCGACGGTGTCAGGAGGCAAAAACAAAGTGCAATAGAGAATGGAAAAAGCACAGAAAGCAGAGAACACACGAAAATAGCCAGGAACGAGTACGCACAGGTAAGGAGGGAGGCCCAGCGACAGTATGAAAATGACATAGCATCGAAAATCAAGACTGACCCGAAACTGTTGTATAGCCACATCAGGAGGAAGACAACAGTCAAAGACCAGGTGATCAGATTAAGGACAGAAGGTGGAGAACTCACAAGAAATGACCAGGAGGTATGTGAGGAGCTAAACAGGAGATTTAAGGAAGTTTTTACAGTAGAGACAGGAAGGACTGTGGGAAGTCAGTACAGAAGGGAACATCAAGAGGGAATATACCACCAAGTGTTGGATGACATACGAACAACCGAGGAGGAGGTGAAGAAGCTGCTAAGTGACCTTGATACCTCAAAGGCGATGGGACCGGACAACATCTCCCCATGGGTCCTTAGAGAAGGAGCAGAAATGCTGTGCGTGCCTCTAACCACAATCTTCAACACATCCCTTGAAACTGGGCAACTACCTGAGAAATGGAAGACAGCAAATGTAGTCCCCATATTTAAGAAAGGAAACAGAAACGAGGCGCTAAACTACAGACCTGTGTCTCTGACATGTATAGTATGCAAAGTCATGGAGAAGATTATCAGGAGGAGAGTGGTCAAACACCTGGAAAGGAACAAGATTATAAATGAAAACCAGCATGGGTTCATGGAAGGCAAATCTTGTATCACAAACCTCCTGGAGTTTTATGACAAGGTAACAGAAGTAAGAAACGAGAGAGAGGGGTGGGTTGATTGCGTTTTTCTAGACTGCAGGAAGGCCTTTGACACAGTTCCCCACAAGAGATTAGTGCAGAAGCTGGTGGACAAAGACTACAGACCTCACTCAGGGAGAAAGACCTCGGGGTGACCATAACACCGAGCAAGTCACCGGAGGCACACATCAACCAAATAACTGCTGCAGCAAACGGGCGCCTGGCAAACCTGAGAATAGCGTTCCGATACCTAAATAAGGAATCGTTCAAGACACTGTACACTGTGTATGTTAGGCCCATACTGGAGTATGCAGCACCAGTCTGGAGCCCACACCTGGCCAAGCACATCAAGAAGTTAGAGAAAGTACAAAGGTTTGCAACAAGGCTAGTCCTAGAGCTCAGGGAAATGTCGTACGAGGAAAGGTTGAGGGAAATCGGACTGACGACACTGGAGGACAGAAGAGTCAGGGGAGACATGATAACGACATACAAGATACTGCGGGGAATAGATAAGGTGGACAGAGATAGGATGTTCCAGAGAGGGGACACAGGAACAAGGGGTGACAACTGGAAGCTGAAGACTCAGACGAGTCACAGGGACGTTAGGAAGTATTTCTTCAGTCATAGAGCCGTCAGGAAGTGGGATAGCCTAGCAAGTGAAGTAGTGGAGGCAGGTACCATACATAGTTTTAAGAAGAGGTATGATAAAGCTCAGGAAGCAGAGAGAGAGAGAGGACCTAGTAGCGATCAATGAAGAGGCGGGGCCAGGAGCTGAGTCTCGACCCCTGTAACCACAATTAGGTGAATTAGGTGAGTACACACACACACACTCAGCAATTGGCTCCAGGAGTTCAACCCCACTAAGTGCAAAGTCATGAAGATTGGGGAAGGGCAAAGAAAACCGCAGACGGAGTACAGTCTAAGGGGCCAGAGACTACAAACCTCACTCAAGGAAAAAGATCTTGGGGTGTGTATAACACCAGGCACATCTCCTGAAGCGCACATCAATCAAATAACTGCTGCAACATATGGGCGCCTAGCAAACCTCAGAACAGCATTCCGACATCTTAATAAGGAATCATTCAGGACCCTGTACACCGTGTACGTTAGGCCCATATTGGAGTATGCGGCACCATTTTGGAACCCACACCTAGCCAAGCACGTAAAGAAACTAGAGAAATTGCAAAGGTTTGCAACAAGAGTAGTCCCAGAGCTAAGAGGTATGTCCTACGAGGAGAGGTTAAGGGAAATCGACCTGACGACGCTGGAGGACAGGAGAGATAGGGGGGACATGATAACGACATACAAAATACTGAGAGGAATTGACAAGGTGGACAAAGACAGGATGTTCCAGAGATTGGACACAGTAACAAGGGGACACAGTTGGAAGCTGAAGACAGAGATGAATCACAGGGATGTTAGGAAGTATTTCTTCAACCACAGAGTAGTCAGGAAGTGGAATAGTTTGGGAAGCGATGTAGTGGAGGCAGGATCCATACATAGCTTTAAGCAGAGGTATAATAAAGCTCACGGTTCAGGGAGAGTGACCTAGTAGCGATCAGTGAAGAGGCGGGGCCAGGAGCTCGGACTCGACCCCTGCAACCTCAACTAGGTGAGTACACATACACACACACACACACACACACACACACACACACACACACATGCGCGCGCGCGCGAGCGGCAGACTGGGGCTGAATTTAAGCCCTGGCATTTAAGGCTGGCCAGCCCACTCACACATGGTGTTCAATGTTAATTAAATTTATCTGGGACTGTAATAATGCAACGTTGAATTCCATTCATGTTATTTTTTTTTAAATTAGTTCTGTACCTAAAAACATACTTATTAATCTGCTGTGTTTAATTTATATAAAATATTTGGCTTGTTAATTGTCATGATGATTGAAAGTCTTGTTTATCACTACGAATAATAACACTTATCAGCTCAGTTACTAATTAACTTAATATAACTGAATGTTTGTTGTTCACAGGTTTTCTTCAACAGTTATAATCACATGAAAGTTTTACCTGAATTAACTT
>NC_091311.1:25784460-25884460 GCF_038502225.1 Cherax quadricarinatus
TGATGCTTCCCCCTCGGTGTTTTTTCACAGTTTGAGGTGGACGGTACCAGCGAGCCAGCCCGCCATGCTGACCAGGATCAAGTGGGACCCTGAGGTGGTGCTACATAATCTGAAGGCTAGAGAGGAGGTATTGGTACTGGAGCCGGCTCCTGGGAACGCTCTGATTAGCAGTGAATGGTACATGCTGGTGGATGAGATCTCTGTTGAACTTAAAGCCCACACACGCGATCAGAAAAACGCGTATAGATACCTTTTTCAGCAATCTGAAATGAGTAATATTATGAAAGGTCAAGTACAAGACTTTGAAAAGTGTACTTTTGATATTGGTGTGGAAAAGCTTGGTGCGCTGGCTCAGCCACCATGGAACTTTGATGTTAAAAAAGGGGGCATGAATTCCCATGAAGTAAATGTAGTTGAGTACATTCAGCATGTTTTGGGTAGACTAATTGAAAAGTGGTGTATACGGCTGTTTTGCGGAAAGATGTATATGGTGGAAGATGTGAAGTTTTTTTTTTATATTTTTACTGTACTCAGCGAGAGTCAGTGGACATTGCCTTTCAAGGGTCTCACACTAGAAGACACTCTCAGCGTGTTCACTGGCTGCCGCAAAGTAAATTTGATAACTAATGCTGAAGGGTTTCCTCTTATGAATAATTTAATTGATGTACTAGTTACAATTACACGTAATTTAAATTTTTGTATAACTTTAAATGTAACGTGAAATTGTTTTACAGAGCAGCCTGTTTCCAAACTGATAATAGTGTTAGTGCTCCTGTAATGACTGGTTTCAATGTTAAACTGCCACTTTCTCTGCCAGTAGACGTCAGTTCTGCTGCTGTTAATGCTGTGTTGTTGAAAAAAGCAGCAGGACAATTATTGTCTGTAAACTTAAAAGTCACCAGAGGATCTATTCTCCATCAGAAAAAGAGGCTCTTATTTTGTGTTGTTTGTGAAGATTTTTTTAGTATAGAGATCACAGTCCAACATGTCCTCCAAGTACCGAGGAACCACACTCAAATGCTCACTTTGGTGATTCATTATGTGAAGGACATAAAGAATGTGGTTGCTCATGTATTTTCTCGTGTGCACTGTACATAATGTAGTGAAGATATTTATCTGCTCTCACTTTGCAGTGGTTACGGTAGGTGAGTAGATGGCATTCTGATCACCTAGTGGAGTGAAGCCGGTGAGCTGGTGGAGGGAGGTATCAGATTTCCCAAGAGTGTGTGTGTGTGTTTTTGGTGGTAATCACGTCAGTTGTGCAAGACAGGTATACAATACCGACAAGATGACGCCTCTATAAGCGCCAGTCTCCTTTCCTGTGCTTCAGAATCTCTACAACCACGGTGTTGTAAACACCACCTCCAAGGCTGAGGGACTGATTACCTCATATTTTGTATATAGTTCTTCTGTTTTCTAATTATGTCCAAGAATTTGAATTGATAAAGCCACTGGATGGCGAAACGTTTACAATAAAGATAACCAGATGTTGCACAAGTGTCTTAACTTTCATCAATCACGTCAGTACAACCTAGGTATGCTAACGTAAGGTGAGGGCGGTGAGGCCTCACCTGTGGATGTTGGTGTATGGACTATTGGACCAAATGTATAGGTACGGTGTTGGCTGTGAAGCCTCACCATTTTTGGGTCATAAATAGTGATCCTGTGTGCTTTGTGTTTCTCCAGAACCCAACCTTTTTTTTTTTTTTTTTTTTTTTTTTTTTTTTTTTTTTTTTTTTTTTTTTTTTTTGATCACCAAGTGGGGTGACTCCAGGGATCCTTCGAATGACGGTGTAGGTTAAGGCCTGGGAGGCCCACCATTTGAGGGGTCACTGGTGATGTCTCCAGTGTGTTTTTTAAAGTCACAGTCCCACCAACAAATTTTATATGTGACTAACTACCCAGTTTTGAAGTCTGGTAATTTTCCCTCACGTGGTCTCCAATTTCTCCCGGTGGTGTGTTTTGTGTAGACAGTTTTGCTTATTGTATATTACTGTGAGACACACCGTTGATAATGTAATTTTCAATTTGTATTTTTTTTTAACAAGTCGGCCGTCTCCCACCGAGGCAGGGTGACCCAAAAAAGAATGAAAATCCCCAAAAAGAAAATACTTTCATCATCATTCAACACTTTCACCTCACTCACACATAATCACTGTTTTTTGCAGAGGTGTTCAGAACACAACAGTTTAGAAGCATATACATATAAAGATTACACAACATATCCCTCCAAACTGTCAATATCCCATACCCTTCCTTTAAAGTGCAAGCATTGTACTTCCCATTTCCAGGACTCAAGTTCTGCTATATAAAAATAACCGGTTTCCCTGAATTCCTTCACTAAATATTACCCTGCTCACACTTCAACAGATCGTCAGGTCCCAAATACCATTCGTCTCCATTCACTCCTATTGAACACGCTCATGCACGCGTGCTGGAAGTCCAAGCCCCTCGCCCACAAAACCTCCCTTACCCCTTCCTTCCAACCTTTTCGAGGACGACCCCTAACCCTCCTTCCTTCCTCTACAGATTTATACGCTCTCCATGTCATTATACTTTGATCTATTCTCTCTAAATGATCAAACCACCTCAACAACCCCTCTTCAGTCCTCTGACTAATACTTTTATTAATTCCACACCTTCTCCTAATTTCTGCACTCCGAATTTTCTGCATAATATTTACAACACACATTGCCCTTAGACAGGACATCTCCACTGCCTCCAACCGCCTCCTCGCTGCTTCATTCACAACCCAAGCTTCACGCCCATATAATAGTGTTGGTACTACTGTACTTTCATACATTCCCTTCTTTGCCTCCATAGATAGCCTTTTTTGTCTCCACATATACCTCAATGCACCACTCACCTTTTTTCCCTCATCAATTCTATGATTAACCTCATCCTTCATAAATTCATCCGCCGACACGTCAACTCCCAAGTATCTGAAAACATTCACTTCTTCCATACTCCTCCTCCCCAATTTGATATCCAGTTTTTCTTTATCTAAATCATTTGATACCCTCATCGCCTTACTCTTTTCTATGTTCACTTTCAACTTTCTACCTTTACATACACTCCCAAATTCATCCACTAACCTCTGCAATTTTTCTTTAGAATCTCCCATAAGCACAGTATCATCAGCAAAAAGCAACTGTGTCAATTCCCATTTTGTACTTGATTCCCCATAATTTAATCCCACCCCTCTCCCGAACACCCTAACATTTACTTCTTTTACAACCCCAGCTATAAATATATTAAACAACCATGGTGACATTACACATCCCTGTCTAAGACCTACTTTTGCTGGGAAGTGCTCTCCCTCTCTTCTACACACCCTAACCTGAGACTCACTATCCTCATAAAAACTCTTTATAGTATTTAGTAACTTACCACCTATTCCATATACTTGCAACATCTGCCACATTGCTCCCCTATCCACTCTATCATATGCCTTTTCTAAATCCATAAATGCAATAAAAACTTCCCTTCCATTATCCAGATACTATTCACATATATGCTTCAATGTAAACACTTGATCTATACATCCCCTACCCACTCTGAAACCTCCTTGCTCATCCGCAATCCTACATTCTGTTTTACCTCTAATTCTTTCAATTATAACCGTACCGTACACTTTTCCTGGTATACTCAGTAAACTTATTCCTCTATAATTTTTACAATCTCTTTTGTCCCCCTTCCTTTATATAAAGGGACTATACATGCTCTCTGCCAATCCCTAGGTACCTTCCCCTCTTTCATACATTTATTAAACAAAAATACCAACCACTCCAACACTATGCCCCCCCCTGCTTTTAACATTTCTATCATGATCCCGTCAGTTCCAGCTGCTTTACCCCCTTTCATTCTACATAATGCCTCACGTACCTCCCCCACACTCACATCCTGTTCTTCTCTCCTAAAAGATGGTATACCTCCCTGGCCAGTGCATGAAATTACCGCTTCCCTTTCTTCGTTGACATTTAAAAGTTCCTCAAAATATTCTCGCCATCTACCCAAAACCTCCATTAATTTTTTGCACTGGAGACTGTTTACATATTTTCATGAAGTGCTTATTTCATATGTGAAAGCAGAGATATGAGATAATGGACGATAATGTTGTTTACAGAGTTTATCAAATTTATAATAATCATGTCATTAGTGAGGGAACTTTGTTTATATATAATACATGTTTTATTTATGCAAGCAGAACTGTGTGATAATGAACACTTATGCTGTTTAAAGAGAGACTTTCTCTGTTTATAATAAGCTTATTTGTATATAATTATTGTGTATACCTCTTATGTAACTAATATGTTCAGAGGTAACCCAGTCAGCTCTTAAATTTTATAGAAAATGTATCAACGTAGGTGTTTGACCAACACTGAGTTGTAATGTGCATTTCCCTGTTTATGCTTCAGAGTACAGCTGTAAAGCGTGACTGTGGCTCATTTGGTGTAAAACCTGATCACTTTTACGTCAAGAGAGTTTCACAAGTCTGCGGATTACCAGTGCTCATTGTAGAGATCAACTTTAAGGTGATAAATGTTTATTGTGTTTTTCTATGTACAAGTAAATTCCACCAAGACATTGCTTGATGCAGTTTTCTTATTTTTGGAGAATTTTGCGTTTCCTCAGACTTAAAGTTAATTTCTTATTTTTTTTCCTGGACTAGCTGCACCTGACTGGGTCCAGCTAGCTGAGTGAGACCGGTGGTCTAGGGGAGAGGGTATTATGGTGTATTGCATTAAAAATTTTGTATAAAAAAACGCTCCATATATAATGACATTTTCCGGGATATGTTCTGAAAACGGACGCCTATTATTCTTAGTCAGGCAGAGTGGCCAGGAGAGAGGAGCAGATGAGGTGTTTGTGGGTTAGTACAAAAATAGCAGCGGCTGAGAGAAGTCATAGTTTGGCTTTGGTGTAAGCAGGTAGGGGTTTCTTTTTTTTTTTTTCGTAAGTTTATACCATAGATTATTTTATTTGTGTTTAAGTGCTCTCATTTTAACCTGTAAGGCCCTAGTGTGCAGAGGCCTTTTTAACCAATGCTCTTCTTGCCAAATAAGCCAAGCGAAAACTTGTGTAAGCAATAATTTCGCAAAAATCATTCTGAACCTAACGAAAAAAATATATTTCAGTATGTTTGTTTATTGTTAAATTAATGTAAACTTATCTAAAATATATTTAGTTGGATTAGGCTAAATTAAATTGCGCTTGTTACAATAAGGTTAAGTAAGTCCTAAGGTTCTTTTGGTACAAAATAATCAATTTTTGCATTAACATAAATGAAAAAAATATATATCTTTAAACGTATAAGAATTTTTTTAGAAAAGACTTAATTTTAAATGAGTTCTTGCTGCTATTAATTATATTGTAGGAGTCCTACTGGTCCAAAATTTCAATAATAAACTATGAAAAACTTTTTCCAATAAAACAGTAAATTGCAAATACGTCAGACCTTTAAATAGATGAAAAAGATTTCACTTCTTCTGTAGAATATTTTTATACATCTGAAATGACGCGGTTTATTGCGATTTCTTCCATATATATACATATACGAATTTAATATCACAATTGTGTTTTTCATTTTTTACGGCCATTGACCCATTAATTATAAAATATGACAACAAATGTACCAGAATAACCATTGTGAGAAATATTCAGCAGGTGATACCAATAGTTCATAAATCATGGTAATGTTCGGCATAACAAGCGGCTTTCTATGCAGTAGTATGTCAGTGATGTCAACTATGGTCTGTATACCTTGTACATGTACTTGTAGAAATAAAGATATTATTATTATTATTATTATTATTATTATTATTATTATTATTATTATTATTATTATTATTATTATTATTATTATTATTATTATTATTATTATATTACAGTAGAACCTACGGACTCAAGCTGTTACTCTATCTCAGCTCACTGGACTTCGGCTCTAAGGTACACATCTACCCTCATAGGCAGATAACAGGAGGAGCAATGGGAAATGTTTGTCCCTGGACCCAGATCTTGATGGGGCAGAAAAAATATAGAGTGAATAAATTTTTTAAGCAGCTTTTCTTTTGTTGTATATGAATATAGCCGTCTGGACATGGTCCAGATTCGGCAATCTTATCGGTTTTTTATCAGAAAATACTGAGAAAATTTTAGAAAAGAGCCAAAGGAGGCGAGAGAGAAATGAGACAAGCAAAATCGAGTGAAAGCTGAACTCAGCAAAACATGGAAGATAGTTTTTTTTTTCTTGACCCAAAAAGAGGCCTCACATGCTCATGCTAGAGGTGAATCACCTGCTTCATCATCAGGTGATGATCCTGCTGTCCAGTCTCCTACTGTCACTGTCACTGCCGTTGTGACTGTCACTTTCCTTGTCACTGTCAGTCACTGCCGCTGCGGAAGACGAACACATCAACATAGAAGCCGAACTTCAGGAAGCTCAATCTTATAATGCTGATGAGAATGAGATGGAGAAGCCAGAGCCACCCATTCCCATATTTCCGAGAGCCGGGAACTGATCTTGTAAAGTGGTGACTGGAAGATGTTTACAAAGAAAGAATTCCACTGTTTCTGGCCTACCAAGGTTTTTCTCAGCTTTCCAACACCTTAATGGAAATTCAACACCAGATATAACACACTGCTATCAGCTGAATGTATATGACTCCTGAAGGTCCTGTGCAGCCATTATTCAGTTTCTATTGTCTGAAAGTCATACTGGAGAAAACGTTGGAAATGCATTGCTGTCATTCCTGGAGCAGTTGGATACTGACACTGCGTAATGGCCGGTCAGTAGTATGACAATGCCTGCAGTGTTAATGGCATTTACAAAGGAACACAGGCATTCATTTGTAGCAAAAACTATTTGGTAATTTATTTCCTATGTGCTAGGATAGCAGCAGGGGACTGCTACCCTGCTACCATTAGATTATTCGACTTTGTTCTGAATTTGCATGTTTTTTTTCTTAGTCAACCCACCGACGGAGAATGCACCTTAATGTTTTGTTGAATACTCAAGTTGTTATACACGTCTGTGTCTCGAGGTGTTACGCGCATATAGGCATTAGAAAAGCGGTTTGCTTTGGTTATTCAACCATCAAGAATGCATTAGAGGAGCTCAAATACAACATAAAACAGAAGCAGGAATATTGCTTGGAAGTAATAGGTCTGGCGAAAACCATGGGCAATCTGGAAATGGTGATAATGTCTTCGCGCTGGGAAGAAGCTCTTCAACGATTTCACGTTATTAGCTTAAGATAAGATAAGATAAGATAAGATTTCGTTCGGATTTTTAACCCCGGAGGGTTAGCCACCCAGGATAACCCAAGAAAGTCAGTGCGTCATCAAGGACTGTCTAACTTATTTCCATTGGGGTCCTTAATCTTGTCCCCCAGGATGCGATCCACACCAGTCGACTAACACCCAGGTACCTATTTGCTGCTAGGTGAACAGGACAATAGGTGTAAGGAAACGTGTCGAAATGTTTCCACCCGCCGGGAATCGAACCCGGGCCCTCCGTGTGTGAAGCGGGAGCTTTAGCCACCAGGCCACCGGGCCACCCAAGCTTCATGACCCTAAACTCGGCCTTTGCAGAGTTATTTCCTTCTTTGATACCCTCATCGAGCTGACCCACATTGCAACAGTTTAAATTCTCAGTCTTCGAAGAAAAGGGAGAAGAGCTAACTAGCAATAAGTGAAGGGAAAGGAAAGCAAAATATGCACGTTGAGAAACAACTGAAAACAACCTCGTTCAAATGGCCGCAGATCCCTTTCTAGTTGAGCTCTTTCTTCCTTTTCTGAACCAGATGGTGGCAGTCATCACAAACTGGCACGAAGTGCATTCAGACATCAGTGGGAGGTTTGGCTTCCTGCAACGGCTAATAACTCTAGAAGTATGTAAAGTAAAAGGACACAAGTGCAACTAATGTGACATTTATTGTGGCAACGTTTCGCTCTCCAGGAGCTTTATCAAGCCATTACGTAATGGCTTGATAAAGCTCCTGGAGAGCGAAACGTTGCCACAATAAATGTCACATTAGTTGCACTTGTGTCCTTTTACTTTACATATTGTCGGTAATTCTACCAACTTTATTACAACTCTAGAAGTGAAAAAGAAGCACACATCTTCAGAAAAGTAATGATTGAAATATGCTGCAGAAGTTAAGCCTGATCTTTTGGGCAAGCTGAAACTTCTGACTTCATTTTTACCACAAAACAAGAAATTACAGAGGTATGGAGTAGTCTTTTCAGCTTAATATCCAATGTCGTCAACATTCTGTCCATCTTCCTGAGACTAATAATGACAAATTGTAACGCTGAAGGATGACCCATCCTCCTCAAGAGTATCAAAAACAAGCTGCATTTTATTCTGAGACAGTAACACATGTTAACCTCTTAATTCTCAACAATAAAATACAGACTGCTGGACTTGCTGACAACCACTAAATTACATCGCACTTTGCGTCACTGAAAGCTCGCAGGTGTATAGGGAGCATTGAAAAAATACAAATTTTAGAGATGAAAGCTGCACTTTTCAGGAATTATTTGTAATGTTACAACAAACTTCTGTGCAAAATTTCAGACTATTCATGCCCATTTTCCCTGCAGCATCGCGATCGACTTTTCGTCAAATTATACACCACTGAAAGCAATTAGTTATAATTTATTGGTTGTCAGGATAATAATCAAGTGCACATGGTTTATGACATTTTTGGTTGTGAAGATTGTATAATCAAATGTACATGGGTTATATCAATAATCAACTATTTAATTTTAAACTATTACAAGTTATAAGTGAAGTCTTTCTTGGTGCGGAACTTAGGTATCACTTTTCTGAGCAATATTCTTTGCCTGATATATCCATCTCTTACCTTCTGTCCAGTCACTTCAGTACAAGCTTCAGTCATCAGTTTTATCCCTCTCTCAACAGTCTGAGTGTTGTTTGGCCACTTGGACACCTCCAGTGCAGTCTCAATAATTTTCAGAACCTGTTGCTGTGATAAAGAAGCAATGAAAGGAGGCTCTGTTTTGTGTTCAGTCTTCCAGTCAATCATGGAAAGATAGTTCTTTGCTTGCCACTTCAGTTTTGGAATTACTACTTTTCTTGAGTTGACAGTAGGAGCCACATTGTCATTCTCTTCATCTTCACTGTCATCCTCACCATCAGTGTAGATTAACAAGTCCTCGTTAACAACATCAGCAGAATCTTCTCCATCCTCATCATATCTCTCAGTACTTTCTTCTGTCTGCTGATTTTCTTCTCTAATTTTTCTTATTATTGAGACAGCTTTGTCTCTCACAGTCATGTCTTCATCAGCGCACATACCAAGAAGCAGCTGATCTGTGTGAGTAAAGTAGGAATTTCTTTGGACTGCCTTCTTTACTATCTTCTTTTCTTCATTGTTCAGATGTCTCATAAATTGCAGTGACTGGAAGACGTTCTTTGGACCGTGTGTGACATAAGGGTGCAGCTTGATGTGGAACCACATTGGAGCATTGAAATTTAAAATCATATTGACGACTCATTTCAGCTCCTGACTGGGTCTTGATGTTGCCACATACAGCCTAAGGATCCTACTCCATAAAGTATTCCACCTCGACACACACGGTGGACCTGGTTCAAGAGCAGCCAATCATCATCAACCACACCTGTGATCACTCTTTTGCAAATCCTATACAAGTATTTCTGGTCCCAGAACAGATCCTCTGCCACCTTGTCATTCGGAGCAGGGAAATCAATGAAACTTACTGGCTGGAAAGTAACAACTGGCAGCTCAGACAGAGGATCGTTGATTTGCTTGCCAATGGGACCTCACCAGTGCTCAGGACCACTTGGCTTACCGTCATGGTACAAAACAGCCCGGAATGGCAACTCATTTCCATGAAGCTGACAGATGAAATAATGGACCGGATGACCAAGCAACACTTCAGATGATGAATGGCTTACTTGTCAGCTCCGACATTTACGATGGTTCCATCACTACCAGCACATACAACAGGTTGCTGTTCCACCAGAAATGTATAGATAGTCTTGGCAATCTCCTTTTCATGGCCTGACTTGGGAGTCACATGAGTGAGATATTCAGTGCTGGGCTCTGCCATGATTACGTAATGATCTTTCACCACTATCTTTCGACTCCATTTCTTTGTCGTCTCATTCTTTGTCATTACACTAGTTGGAGGTCTTCTTACCATCAAAATACAGTGATGTCATATTTTCCAAGTTTGCTATCTCATTTTCTTGCCTCTCCATTCGGTATTTGTGCCTGGTATCTGGTAACTTCTGTGGTCCAATAACTTGACTTTTGTCGTCCTTGGTGATAATGCCATAGTCCATTAAGGTGGTGGTAGCAATGGCAGCTCCAGCGTAATCACTGATCAAGTATCGGTCGCATGTGGCTGCCAGAGTGGGGAGTCTTGTTCTGTTCTGCTGTGAGCTGCTGGCAGTCAGAGCACTCAAGACATAGTCAGCATCATTATCGACAGAAGGGCTATCTCTACTGCACAATTTTCTCAATCTTTCCTCAATAGCTTTCTGACTGAGAATAGGAATAGTCTTTCTGTCTCCAGTTGATTTCTGCCATAGTTCAGAACAATCCTTAGCTGCTATCTTGATAATCACTGAAACATCAGTAAACTTTCCCTCATCACATTTATATCGCCAGCAGTTCCTTAACATATCTCCTTTGGACGGAAGTTTGTTCATTGCAAGAACACTGTCATGGCCAAACAGTGCATGTTCTGTGGCTTTCCTCGTTGACATTGTAGCCATCTCAGTAGTAAAGTACATAAGTTAATCGGAGTATCTGAAAAGAGAGAAAGTTAGTTAATGTTTATAAATACTGCAGAATACATAGATACAGTACATAAAACACTGCGCTGCGCTACTCAGTAATACAGACATATTCCGAAATTTCAATCGCAAATGCTGTAGGCTAAATCTCAACCAGTCAACTTCATATTTGGCACTGAATTTAAGATGTATATAAGAAACAATGCCTGAAGAGTGCAGCTTGAACAAAAAATTCAATATTCCCTAATGTACTATGTACATCCTACACTCAGCAGTAAATGTAAATAAGCCAGAGAGACCAGAATATATATATATATATATATATATATATATATATATATATATATATATATATATATATATATATATATATATATATATATATATATATATATATATATATATATATATATATATATATATATATATATATATATATATATCTACAAAACAACCACTGTGAAAGAATAGTGAAATTCCAAGCGCTTTCGTGACTACTCACGACATGGTCGACAGGAATATAACTGAATCTTGTTTCATAAAAAGCAGTTTTGAAAATAATATGAATAATTCCTTTGGTTTATATAAATTATATAATTAATATAATTTGGGGAGATTTTAATAATGCATTGGACAAACAATAAATCTTAATTCTTGGATAGAATAGTTTGTTTGTGGGTTGCCGTGAAGGACCTGTCTAGTTGGGCCAGCGGGCCTGCTGCAGTGTTCTCTTTCTTATGAATCGCGTGTCGTCGCACGTCAGGTGTTGCTTTGTTGTGGGATGTGATGGTGAGGTGTGGTCTAGACCCTTTATATGCCTTCCTTTAATGTTTTACTTTTATTGTTCCTTGATAATGTGAGTAGTCACGAAAGCGCTTGGAATTTCACTATTCTTGCACAGTGCTTGTTTTGTATATATATATATATATATATATATATATATATATATATATATATATATATATATATATATATATATATATATATATATATATATATATATATATATATATATATATATATATATATATATATATATATATGTCGTGCCGAATATGTAAAATTGGTCAATTAGCAAGAACTCATTTAAAATTAAGTCCATTCTAAAATTTTCTCTTATATGTTTAAAGATATGTTTTTTTCATTAATGTTAATGTAATAAATTTTAATTTTGCACCAAAAGAATCTTAGAAAACTTACCTAACCTTATTATAACAAGAACAATTTATTTTAGCCTAATCCAACTATATATGTTTTAGATTTGTTTACAGTAATTTAATACTAAACAAACAGGGTGAAATATATTTTTTTCGTTAGGTTAAGAATGATTTTGGCGAAATTATTGCATACACAAACTTTCACTTGTCCTATATGGCAAGATGAGCTTTGCTATTTAAGCCAAGATCGCAAGTTCTGCCTATTCGGCACGACATATATATATATATATATATATATATATATATATATATATATATATATATATATATATATATATATATATATATATATATGAGTGTGTGTGTGTGTGTGTGTGTATCATCGTCACCAGAACTACGGCTAGCTGGGATTCGAGCCTGCGTCACCATTTCCAGCTCCGTGAGAGCAGTACAACGTACGCATCGTTCTAACCACTGAATCACCAATTGATGGTCCAGTGGTTAGAGCGATGAGTACGTTGTACTGTTTTCATGGAATTTTACATGGTGACGCAAGATCGAATCCCAGCTAGCCGCAGTTCAGTTAATAAATTATTGTAAACTTATCTAAAATATATTTACTTAGGTTAGGCTAAATTTAATTGCGTTGTCGAATACATAAAATTACTCAATTAGCAAGAACTCATTTAAAATTTAGTCTTTCCTAGAATTTTCTCTTATACGTTTAAAGATATATTTTTGTCGTTTTTGTTAATGTAAAAATTAATAATTTTGTACCAACAGAAAAATTAGAAAACTTACCTAACCTTATTGTAACAAACGCAATTTAATTTAGCGTAATCGAACTAATTATATTTTAGATAAGTTTACAATGATTTAATAATAAACAAACACAGTGAAATACATATTATTCGTTAGATTTAGAATGAGTTTTGCGAAATTATTGCGTTCACAAATTTTCGCTTGCCTTATTCGGGAAGAATAGCGTTACTATTTAAGCCAAAATAGCAAATTTTACTTATTCGGCACGACACACACACACACACACACACACACACACACACACACACACACACACACATACATACACATGGAAGACAACAAATGTAGTCCCTATCTTTAAAAAAGGAGACAGACATGAAGCATTAAACTACAGACCAGTGTCACTGACATGTATAGTATGCAAAATCATGAAGATTATCAGGAGAAGAGTGGTGGAACACCTAGGAAGGAATGATCTCATCAACAGCAGCCAACATGGTTTCAGGGAAGGGAAATCCTGTGTCACAAACCTACTGGAGTTCTATGACATTGTGACAGCAGTAAGACAAGAGAGAGATGGGTGGGTGGATTGCATATTCTTGGACTGCAAGAAGGCGTTTGACACAGTTCCACACAAGAGATTGGTGCAAAAACTTGAGGACCAAGCAGGGATAACAGGGAAGGCACTACAATGGATAAGGGAATACTTGTCAGGAAGACAGCAGCGAGTCATGGTACGTGGCGAGGTGTCAGAGTGGGCACCTGTGACCAGCGGGGTCCCACAGGGGTCAGTCCTAGGACCAGTGCTGTTTCTGGTATTTGTGAATGACATGACGGAAGGAATAGACTCTGAGGTGTCCCTGTTTGCAGATGACGTGAAGTTGATGAGAAGAATTCACTCGATCGAAGACCAGGCAGAACTACAAAGGGATCTGGACAGGCTGCAGACCTGGTCCAGCAATTGGCTCCTGGAGTTCAATCCCACCAAGTGCAAAGTCATGAAGATTGGGGAAGGGCAATGAAGACCGCAGACGGAGTACAGTCTAGGGGGCCAGAGACTACAAACCTCACTCAAGGAAAAAGATCATGGGGTGAGTATAACACCAGGCACATCTCCTGAAGCGCACATCAACCAAATAACTGCTGCAGCATATGGGCGCCTAGCAAACCTCAGAACAGCATTCCGACATCTTAATAAGGAATCGTTCAGGACCCTGTACACCGTGTACGTTAGGCCCATATTGGAGTATGCGGCACCAGTTTGGAACCCACACCTAGCCAAGCACGTAAAGAAACTAGAGAAAGTGCAAAGGTTTGCAACAAGACTAGTCCCAGAGCTAAGAGGTATGTCCTACGAGGAGAGGTTAAGGGAAATCACCCTGACGACACTGGAGGACAGGAGAGATAGGGGGAACATGATAACGACATACAAAATACTGAGAGGAATTGACAAGGTGGACAAAGACAGGATGTTCCAGAGATTGGACACAGTAACAAAGGGACACAGTTGGAAGTTGAAGACACAGATGAATCACAGGGATGTTAGGAAGTATTTCTTCAGCCACAGAGTAGTCAGTAAGTGGAATAGTTTGGGAAGCGATGTAGTGGAGGCAGGATCCATACATAGCTTTAAGCAGAGGTACGATAAAGCTCACGGCTCAGGGAGAGTGACCTAGTAGCGATCAGTGAAGAGGCGGGGCCACGAGCTCGGACTCGACCCCCGCAGCCTCAACTAGGTGAGTACAACTAGGTGAGTAACCACACACACACACACACACACACACACACACACACACACACACACACACACACACACACACACACACACACACACACACACACACACAGACACACACACACACACACACACACACACACACACACACACACACACACACACACACACACACACACATGCACACACACACACACACACACACACACACACATATATATATATATATATATATATATATATATATATATATATATATATATATATATATATATATATGCAATAAGATCACAGTAAATGGGTGATTTCAGAATATGCAAAACAACCACTGTGAAAGAATAGAGAAATTCCAAGCACTTTCGTGACTACTCACATTA
This sequence comes from Cherax quadricarinatus, assembly GCF_038502225.1. Taxonomy (NCBI): domain Eukaryota; kingdom Metazoa; phylum Arthropoda; class Malacostraca; order Decapoda; family Parastacidae; genus Cherax; species Cherax quadricarinatus. The sequence goes on from NC_091311.1 coordinate 25,799,284, forward strand.
TCAAGGAACAATGTTTTTTGATAAATGGGCATTACCAGCTAAGCTTATTATTTATAAATTTAAATATAGGGAACATTCAGCTGATAAAAGACAGCTCATCGCCTGTACAGCCGCCCCTGCAGACGAGGTCTTGAGATGCTGTCAAAGGCACTCCTCAACGGGCTGAAATGATTTATAATTTGTAAACAATAAATTACCCCTAGGGGGTGTTATGTCAGCATATTTCATTCACTGATGGCTGACAAACTTACTTGTGTGGACTCAAAAGTCCGCACCTAACTGCCGACTATAGGTTGATTACAAACTCCTTGCGACTCAAGAACTGTGCAGTCCCCCGTACTACAAGAAATTCGTAACCTACCTTGCTCTTGTAGCGTGAGCTATGGTATTCTTCACACCTTCGACAGATATTGGTGACTTGATAGAAGCTGAAGTGTCCTTGGATGTCCACGTCTTCCATAGTCTAGGAATACGCACATTGGTACTCTATGTTCCACAAGATTTGTCTTTATTGTTCACAATCTTATCACTAAAGAAGCTGATCACACTTCTCTTAAGTGTTTATTGTGTTTTATGAGATACTTTATTCACACTAACGAACAGATCAGAGTTCTTTGTTGGTTATCCTGGAATCAGTGTCACTCTCAGTAGAGTCAAAAGTAATCTCAAGATGCCACAACACCCCACGCCATTACTGCCCCCAGCACAAAGGAAAAGCTGACATAGTACCTTTGCTTCCTTGCCACTTCCTCCATGAGGCAAAGCAGAATGTTTAAATCTTGCTGTCTTAAACATAGATAACAATGTCCACTATCTTTACTATGGTAATAAAGTGGGAGCAGGATTTTCCTTAATTGTCCTGCTAAGGTAAGAGATGCACTGTCTCTTATTAAAATACACTCTGCAACACTGGACTGCAAGGAGCGGCAGTCGCTTGACCACGTCGCATACTTGTACTGCATCTGCGATCAATTACTCGCTGTAGCAGTAAACAAGATATTTGCCCCTTCTGAGAGGGCTGGGCCCCTCAGGGCTGAAAGGGGCTGAAAGGGGCTGAAGGGGGCTGATACCCCCCTCCTGGAGAAAATTTCTCCACAATGTACCTTGATAATGTGAGTAGTCACGAAAGCACTTGGAATTTCTCTATTCTTTCACAGTGGTTGTTTTGCCATACTCTCTCCCTCCAATCTGATATTCAATCTTTCATCACCTAATCTTTTTGTTATCCTCATAACCTTACTCTTTCCTGTATTCACCTTTAATTTTCTTCTTTTGCACACCCTACCAAATTCATCCACCAATCTCTGCAACTTCTCTTCAGAATCTCCCAAGAGCACAGTGTCATCAGCAAAGAGCAGCTGTGACAACTCCCACTTTGTGTGTGATTCTTTATCTTTTAACTCCACGCCTCTTGCCAAGACCCTCGCATTTACTTCTCTTACAACCCCATCTATAAATATATTAAACAACCACGGTGACATCACACATCCTTGTCTAAGGCCTACTTTTACTGGGAAAAAATTTCCCTCTTTCCTACATACTCTAACTTGAGCCTCACTATCCTCGTAAAAACTCTTCACTGCTTTCAGTAACCTACCTCCTACACCATACACTTGCAACATCTGCCACATTGCCCCCCTATCCACCCTGTCATACGCCTTTTCCAAATATATATATATATATATATATATATATATATATATATATATATATATATATATATATATATATATATATATATATATATATATATATATATATATATATATGTATATATATATATATATATATATATATATATATATATATATATATATATATATTTATTTATTTATTTATATATATATTTATTTATTTATATTTCTTGAGAACAAGAGACGGATGGAGAGTGACATACTTGTCACAAGCTGTGCCTGTTAATCTACATGTCCTCATAGTAAATAATGTAGGACAAAACGACGTGTTTAGCAACTTTAGACCGTAAAAAACACACGTTTGAGATGAAATAGCCGAAAGTCACGCTATGGTTGGGTCGTTCAAAGGCCGTTAATCGCATGTAACAACCTAGAGACGTGGTTTCACCCTTAAGCACCTTCACGGCCGATAAGACTCCCGTTTACCACACTTTCTGACTTTAAAGACATGTGATCGAACCTGCGTTTTCCACCGGACACAAGAGAACACTACTCTGAAGCTTTATATCCCAAACAACATTTCAGATGGGTGAAAAAATAAAAGGAAAACTGTTAAATGAAACAAGTGTAAGTTGAATGAAACTGTTAAATGAAAAAATATGCAAGTCCAAATGGCATCACTGTTTACAGTGTAAATATTTAGGTATCCCCGAAGTGGTATCTTTAAGTGGCTGCTTGATGCTTTCCTCTTGTTATATAATTTTTCTTCCACGGTTTCGCTTTTGATTCGTAACATGAGAACGCTTCATCCAATCGGCTTTCAATTTTCCATGGAGGTGGGCAGTAAGTAGGGCAAGGTTCATGCCGATATTGGCATGTGCAAGTGACCTATCGAACCCAATCCAAGATTCTTGGAATGGGTACGATAAATTTCAAAAGCCTCTTCTGCCTGGCATTAGCAGACGGGGAGGGTGAGGAGCGCCTGGGGGAAAGGAGGGGCACATAATGGAGGTCCGATTTATGGCAGATCTCAGATTCGGGCAACATGAAAAGAAGAAAAGTTTTCAAAGTCATTATTTTTTCAAGAAAGAGCAACTATCAGTAAAAATTTCTTCGTAATCTATTGAACAATTACGAATATCCATAAACAAATAATCCGTACATAGGAGACTGAAACTTACGACGACGTTTCGGCCCTACTTGGTGGTCATCAGTTTCAGTTCGTACGTGCAAGTTATTTGTGTATTGTCCCAGTCACGGTAATGTAACTTTCTATTCTTTACGTACATCCAAGTAACCTTTACATTTTTTTTATTTATAAAACATTCTCATACAACGCAGTGTTGCATGAAATTTGTATGGCGGGAGGGGAGGGGGTAGGGTTGAGGGGGGAGGGGGGGGGCGCTCAAATATATTGCACTGCACCATGAAGTTCGTATGATGGTTGTTCAAATATCGATAGTGAGTGGTGGCAGAAAGAGGCCATTGCTCTTTCTCCTTCCACAAGAATTAGCTCGGATTTTTACACTATATGAACACACATAACTATTTGTATCCTCGTCTCTCTTCCGGAAATCAGTCAGCATAACGGGTCCACCCACTTCAAAATAAATTTAAAACTGAATATGGTTTAATGTTTGCTGTTTATGCACTGACTTGTGCAAAACAGGTCAGGCTTGGTGCGGTATTGATTAAGATTTACTTTTTAGGTTAATTTGGCTTAAAGCCTATCGGCAACTTAAACCATTCAACAACACTTTAATCCATAACATCGAGATTATATTTTTATTTGACATACCGGCTGTCTCTCACAGAAGAAAGGTGATCCGAGAAAGAAGAAACAGTTTCATCATCACTCACTCTATTACTGTCTTGCCAGATGCACACCAGTACTACAGCTCTGATACCTAGCTAAACTTCAGAATCCATATCCTCCTTCACAGTACAGACACTGTACTTCCCACCTCCAGCTAATCGGTTTCCCTGAATCGCTTCATAAATGTTACCTTGCTCACACTCCAGCAGCACGTCAAGTCATAAATACCACTTGCCTCAACTCTCTCCTATCTAATATGCTCACAGGCCTTTTAGACGTCAAAGCCTTTCACAAGCAAAACTTCCTATATCCCCTCCCTTCAACCATTCCTAGGACGACCTCCACCCCTCCTTCCCTCCATTACAGATACATGTATATACACCCGCCAAGTCATCCTATGTTACACCTTAACATCTAAATGTCCAAACCACCTCAACAACCCCCCCCTCAACCCTCTGGATAATACCTTTATTAACCCTTTCCTCTCCTTCTAATCTCCAAACTATGAATTCTCTGCATAATATTCACACCACACTTCCCCTTCCATGACTCGCCATTCAGCATTACCGCCTCTGTTTCCTTAGCACTAATTCTTTCCGGTACAATTCACCTAATACCATTTATTCTCCCCACTGAAAATTTCGTACCCCATTCGCCTTTTTCACTTAAATCCAGGACATTCAGCTTCTTTTCTTTCACAACTTTCACAATCAACACTTTCTTATCATCTGTGCTACATCCCAGCGTTAGATTTTTTTTAGTTTTTGTAATTAATACAAGGGGTTACTAGCGCCTCTTGCTCACAGCATTTTAGTTGCTTTTTATGACAGAGGAATAATCTCCATGGAAATGAAATGAAATATTATAAGTACAAGAATTATTACAAACTAGAAGAAACTCATATGTGTGAGCATACACATGTACTTAAATGTGCAGTTTGAACTAAGTAGAAGTAGAAGTAGCAAGATGTACCTGTCATCACACTCAAGTAGTAGGACGGTAGTGCCTCTCTAGGTGACTGCTGTCTACCAACCTACTACTCACTCAAGTAAACTCTTAACATATAAATACTGAGAAATACATACCACTCCATGTATGTGTTATTGAATTTGCTTATTAGTTAGGTAATGGAGTTTAAATCCTATGACTACTCCTAAGATTATTAAGGCTGGATGCTACTTCTTCGCCACCAGTCAAGAATATTTTAGTGCCTAAAAAAATACAAACTGTAATTTCTATAAACACTGGAACACACACACACACACATTTATATATATATATATATATATATATATATATGTATATATATATATATATATATATATATATATATATATATATATATATATATATATATATATATATATATATATATATATATATATATATATATATATATATATATATATATATATATATATATATATATATATCGGAATATTATTTGGTTTGCATGTTAACATTCGGAGTTTTCTTCTAGTATTTTTGAAACATTATAACATTATGTTAAATGGTTTGGGAACAAGATGTTATTTTCTGGCATTGTCTGTAACGAGGTAGAGTTCCTGAAAGTTGTCTGCTGGCCGTGTTGGAAGCCACGCTAGGCTGCCAGGCTTCCAGGATTCAATACTGGAATGTCTTACCTTGACGAAGGTGGAGAGCGTAACTAAAGAAGTGTGTAGGTGCACATTTGTCGATTTTATATGTAAAACAATGTGAAATATAACCCCTCCGTCCGCCAAATCAAACTTTTTATAAACAACTTCAATATTTACTACCTGCTAAGTTTGGTTTGTGTAGGTGCAAATTTGCCAGTATGCTAACAAGGTTTAAGAAACTGGAAATCGCTGGATTCCATGCGATAACTAGAGAATATTTCTTCTTATCGGCTTCAAACTTTCAGTAACAGTGGGCTTTGAGCTCGGTATATTTTAATTTGCCTTTTTCTGTATGTGCTGGTGCCCCTTACTCAGTTTCATAGAGACCATTCCCGATATTTGTCATCGTGCGATAACTTAGATTCAACCTTTCAACATTTGTGTGTTCTAGGTAGGAGAAGATGAGTAATATTTGTATAGTATTTTTCCATTGAATAACTGGAGTATAAATCTTCTGGACGACATCATTCTTTAATATCCGATGTTTCTTGGGAACTGGATGAATTTTATTTATTTATTTATTTATTTATTTATTTTTTTTGCGTTTAGACCGTGTAGGTTCAAATTTCTCATTTTAAAATCGTAGTTAATAAACTTTTAAACTCTTGAACTCTGTGCAATACCTGGAGAATGCATCTTCTGGCCAGCTTCATATATTTTGAAACCTGATGTGCTTTTTTCTCTAAATTAGATTCACCAGCGCTTAAATTTTAATGACGATGAGAAACGAATTTCTCCAGTCACTTCACAGAAATCAACTTTGTTAATAAGACTGGCAAATTAGCAAAATTGATTCCTGTGAAATAACTGGGCAAATTCATTTCTCATCAACATTAGGCTTTGGTGAATCTAATTTAGAGAAAAGTTTTGATTGATTAAGGCCTTTGAAGGTTCTAATTTGCCATTTCAATGGAATAAATTACGAAATTTCTATTACTGCTTTTGATGCGATAATTTGTGAATAGAGTAATTTCACTTGACTGGCTATAAAACTTCAAGTGCTGGTATATTTATCTCTGTGACGTTACCCGAGAATGAGTATTCAGATAGGCTTTAAACTTTTAAAGCCAGAGTTTCTTAGTAAAAGGTCTGAATTAGTTTTTGGCTCGTGAAGGTTCTAAATTGCCTTTAATATTGAAAGGGGAAATTAAATACAAAAATAACCCGCACATAACAGAGAGAGAAGTTATGACGATGTTTCGATCTAAGTCGGACCGAAACGTCGTATTGTGCCTATTGTCGTATTGGCCTAACATAGGCCAGTAGGCCTCCTGCAGTGCTCCTTCTTTCATATGTTCATTTAATTCGCATGAAGTCTTCAGGGATAGCGTTTAACTGCATTAGAAAGTTATGCCACACACTGCTCTCTTCTGTCACTTGCATAAGATACATGAGGCAGGAGTTATACAATACGGGGATACCTTCGTTGGATTGTGTAGCGATCGAAATACATCTAGTTAGCTACAAATATATCTTGTTATCTACAGATACATCTAATTATCTACAAATGCATCTAGTTATCTACAAAAATATCTAGTTATCTATAAATCTACTTATCTACAAGTATATCTAGTTATCTACAAATATATCTAGTTATCGAAAAATACATTTTGTTAGCTACAAATATATTTAGTAATCTATAAATACATTAGTTATCTATGCATACATCTAGTAAGCTGCAGATCTTTTCTGGGGACCTAAGGTTGTGAGAACTTTGAGTGGCTGCAGAGACTTGCTCCATCACTGATCCTGATCGACACTTGGCTTCTCTTAACGAGAGATAAGAAGAGCCACACGGGACCACACGGAGCGTCGAGCCACGTCACATACTGGTACTGCATCTGGGGTCAATTACTCGCTGTAGCAGTAAACAAGATATTTGCCCCTTCTGAGAGGGCTGGGCCCCTCAGGGCTGAAAGGGGCTGAAGGGGCTGAAGGGGGCTGATACCGCCCTCCTGGAGAAAATTTCTCCACACTGGGGGGCGGCGGAGGTCCGCGGCAGGTGAACTATTCATCACTTAACATTAATTTGATTTTCTCACTCGCCACCACTGCTGCTTGTCTTTTCTGAACAGCTTTAGTCGGTGTGGTTTCTGGAGAATCACTAATTTTGTTTTCAACACTGTGTAATTCTAACGGCACTAGTTTATTTATTGTCCGCTTATTCACTACACCTTTGCTTAAAACATCAACTGTCCTGATGATTCCATTTGCATCAGGATATATGGTCACAATTTTTCCAAGTGGCCATTGGGACCTCGGACCATCATTGTCAATAATCACTATGTCACCAGGTCTTAAGGACTTACGATTTTCAGGAACACCAGCTCCACAGAAGTGTTCTCTCAATGAGGTGAGATAGTCTTCTCGCCAAATTTTCTCCCAACGTTCAATCACTTTATTAAGGTGTTTGAATTTACGTCTGAGTTGCTCAGGTTCGAAATAAGTAGGATCCTCTATGATTTCTTTATCATTCATAGGAGGAACAGGTTCGAGCCTTCTGCCATGGAGTAAATGAGATGGACTTAACACTTCTAAATTGTCCAGATCATCGGTAACATAAGTTAGAGGTCTGTTGTTGACTCTATTTTCTATTTCAGTCACAACTGTACGGAATTCTTCTAAGTCGATTCTTTGACGATGAAGAGTCTTCCTTAAACAACGTTTTACAATGCCGATCATTCTTTCATAAAATCCGCCGTGCCATGGAGATTTAGGAGGAATGTATCTCCAACGACAACTGCGTTGATTCAGCATCTGTTGTACTTCTGGTTGATCAAAGATCTTGCTTATATAAGCAGCACCAGCAACAAAGTTCGTTGCATTATCTGAAATCATCAGTCTGGGACATGCCCTTCTGGCTGCAAACCTTCTGAATAATTTGATAAAGGTTTCAGCAGACATGTCAGAAGCTACTTCTAGATGTACTGCTCTAGTTGTAGCACAAGTGAACAAACAGATGTACACCTTGATGGGAACTTTGTCAACTGTTTTGGTTAAAATTATTGGTCCAGTGTAATCTACACCTGTCACCTCAAATGAAGTGATATGACAAACTCTTTCAGAGGGATATGGAGGTGGACCTGGATACTGACCTGGATGACGACAAGTAATACAGTCCTTTAATTATTTTTTCACACTTTGTCAACCTCGAGGTATCCAGTAGGATTGTCGAATATGACAAAGTGTGTCAGCTACCCCACCATGTAACACGTTACTGTGGGCGTTTTGCACAATCAGTTTTGTTAGCCAATGATTCTTGGGGATCAATATTGGATGTATGGCTTCTTTAGGTAGTGAAGAATTATGAATTCTTCCTCGACATCTTATAATCTTTTCTGAGTCGAGATAAAGTCCTAAAGAATTAATCATGACAGGTTTCTTTGGGGATTTATCTTGTGTTTCCAGAAATTTATATTCTGTAGAGAAAACATCTTTCTGTATTAGTTTCACCCAGCATTTAATGGGTTCAAGACATTCATAATCAGATTTTATTCCTTTAATGAACTTAAAGACAAGAGCTGTAACTCTTAAGAGTTTACCCAAAGATGAGTATTTAGATCCATCAATGACTATTTCTGTTGTGTCTGCAGTATTTACACAACTTATTTCTGCTGTGTTCAAGCAGACTCTTTCTTCTGGCATAATGTGAGCCTTTTGCTGAGGCCAGTTATTTTCATTAGAGAGCCAGTTCGGTCCGTGGAGCCATAATTTATTATCCACAAATTTCTTGAGTGGGACACCACGTGACAACATGTCAGCTGGATTCTCTTGGGTAGAGACGTGGAGAAAGAGATAATCTCTCTGCATCTCTTTTATTTCTGCTACTCTGTTTTGTACATAGACCAACTTACTCTTATTATTTCTTAACCACTGGAGAATTGCTTCATTATCACTCCAGATCACGGTTTTCTCAATAGTGAGATGATCAAGTACTTTGTTGAGATAGACAGCTAATTTTGTACCTACATAGAGTGCTGTCAGTTCCAATTGTGGTACTGTTCTTACCTTCAAGGGTGCTACCCTGGCCTTTAAAGTAATTATTGTACTTCCTTCAGCATTACTCATGTAAGCTACAGCGCCATAACCTCTGGTTGACGCATCACAGAACACATGTAATGTGTACTTGTTTCCCTCTTGACCTATTTGTCTGGGAAATGTAATTTGATGAAGTTGCTTAAACTCCTTGGATATTTCATTCCATGCTTGACTCATTTCTAGAGGCAAGTTCTCATCCCATCCAATTTTGAGCTTCCATGCATCTTGCATAAGTATTTTACCCTTTATGGTAATTGGTGAGAAGAGTCCTAGAGGATCAAAACATTGAGATACCTCTGACAGTAAACTACGTTTAATGAGAGTACTGCATGATTTATTGTTTATCCTTTTGAGACTCAAAGTATCTTCCTGTGTGTTCCAATTAAGTCCCAGCATATTGTTGCAATCAGGAATTTCAGCTTCAGGGAAATCTTCTTTGATAAGTTCCCTTAATTGCTTTGAATTTGTATTTCACATCCTTAGAGGCATATTTGCTTCCTTCATCTCCTTGTTAGCTTCTCTGTATAGGGATTTCAAATCCTCCTCTTTATTCACAGTACCTTGAAGATTGTCCACATAGAAACTTTTCTTTAAGATTTCTTTGAAGGGACTTTCAGATTTCTTCAAATGTGTATTTAGAGTAGCTTCTAGCAAAAATGGAGAGGATGTTGCGCCAAATAATACTGATTTGAAACGATAAGTTTTCACAGGACTTTGAGGATCATGTGGATTTCAGGCCACAAGAATCGAGTATAATCTCCATCTATTTCTTGTAGACCTACTCTTAAGAAAGCTTTGGAAATATCAGCCGTGTAGGCATATGGGTTTGTGCGAAATTTCATAAGCACGTCTCCAAGCTTCTCAGTTAGTGAGGGTCCGGTCATCAGACAGTCATTAAGACTTGCTACATCTTTATATGCACGTGCGCTGCAATTATATACAACACGTAGTGGAGTGGTTTCAGAATCTTTTCTGACTCCATGGTGCGGGAGATAATGAACGTCTGTCTTCAACTTATCTTCGACTATGTCCTCAATGAATTTAATGTCCAACTGTTCTTGTATGATATTATCATAGACAGTCAGTAGCTCTGGATTCTTCCTGAGCTCATGTATTTGTGCTTTCATTTGTCCGAAAACCATGCGATAATTGCTAGCAGATGTGGTGGATTTAATTTCCATGGTAACCTAACCCAATACTGTCCATCTTTATATTTGACAGTGTCCAAATATTGGTTATAAGTCTGAGACTCTTGTGGGCTTGGTTTATTTACATCAATACCTATCGCATCTAAATCCCACAACTTATCAACTGGTTCATTCATTTCTTCCAGTAATGATAATTTTTGCTGTGGTACATGATCAGCGGTTATTCTCGTAACTAGTACATTTTCCACTGAATCAATATCAGCTTCTTTCCCACTTTGAGAGGGAATGGGACCACATATCATGTAGTCTCCTGCTGTTTTCAGCAAGTGAACATCACGTTTACTTACTATATTTTGCACAAAACAGTGATAATAATCACTTCCAATGATTAAATCAATTGGACTAATAGTGTCCGTCTGTATGTCAGGACAGGCTAACTTGACCTTAGCTGCTTTCAGTGCTGCAACTGTTTCTTTTAATCCCTGAATCTGCACAGACTTAGGCAAATCATCTACTACCACAGCTTCTACTGTCTTTTTCCTGTTTCCTAGACCAACAGTGATTCTGGCTAGGTCATATGTCTGTTTACCAGAATTGTGGAAAAAACCAGCTATATCTAACTATATTTTGGCATAGGGTTGTTTATTCAGTTTCTGTAACACTGATCTTCTTATGAAGGACCTTTGTGAGCCTTGATCAAATAGTGTTAGCACATTGGTTTTGTGTAATTTATTAGATAACTCAATTCGAGCTATCGGGAGAGCAGTTGCTTTAAACTTATCTCTCACATTTAATGCTGCTGCTTGTTGACTTCCTGATTCTGTGGAAGTCTTCTGCTGTTCAGCAAAAGTATTTGGGCATAATGCTTGCATTTAAAACACTTCTTCAGTGAGCATTTTCCTCCCTTGTGTTCACCTAAACACTTGATGCACCTTTTCAGCTGATGAACACGTTGTTTACGTGCCTCCATTGATGTGTATTGACTACAATACTGTGCCCAATGTGTTCCATCACAAAGTACACATTTTGGAGTACGTTTATATGTGACAGTTTGTTTACTGTCTGTTGTATTCACAGCTTGATAAATGCCTATATGGGATTTCCCACTATGTGGTTTAGTGGGAGTAGGTATACTCTTTTTATACTGAGTTGAAGGTTTGTTATCCACGGGATTTGTGGATTTTTAATCTTGTCTCGTTGCTTGCATGCATGAAACTATTGTTTGTAAACCATTGCTAATTTCTTCACAAGTGAAATAGCGTTTATTGAACATAATATTTAATCGTTCAATAGTTTGTGGTGACAACTTATCCTGTACAATACCACTGATAAACCAATCACATTGTCTTAAGTCATATTTAGCACCTAGAGATCTGAGACTATTGTCTAATGTGATTCTAAATGCCTGTAAGTCTGAAAAACAATGTTTGGGTGGCTTCAAGCTTGATATTAAGACTGCATGTCTAACTCTAGCCTTGTCAGCATCAAAGTAATTGTCTGCTAAGACACGTAAGGCTATTTGATAATTGCCTTTAACCACCGGAAATGACTTAATCAGTTCATAGGGTTCTCCCTTCACAAGACATTTAAGATAATTGAACTTAGCAATCTCATCTATGTCAGTTCGTGAATTTACTATAGATTGAAAACCACTAATGAATTCTTCATAATTATGACCTTGGAAAATAGGTAATGACAATGTAGGTAAGCTTGGTAATGGGACACTTGTTGTTGTTACAGGTGTAACAGGTGTTTGACCACTAGTTACAGTAGGTCTCTGTGACAGAGTTTTGCTGCAGATAGCCTGTACTCCTGTCCACCTTAATTGTTGATTACTAAAACTATCCAAAACATTTTTAATTTCATCCTCAGTTGGATCTGATTCAAGAAAATTCTTTTCATAATGTGTATAGTCTGAATTAATTATTTTCAGACGTTGTGTAAGTAATTCAAATTTGACCTCAAGATCATCAAAATCTATGTTTGTATCTTGAGTTAATCCTATACAGACTGAAATCAGATTTTCTAATTGTGTAATCTTAGTCTGTAAAGACTGAAACTGAGTTTTCAAACAAGCCATTTTAATGGTATATCGAAAATTCTAGCACCACACTTAGAATGTTTAAAAAACACTGTACTGCTATAAACAGCTGAGTTTTTGTTATGCTTAAGTCAGCAATAATTGAGTCAGACACTACTGACCCACTAAGCTTAACCTCAGGGTCAATGACCATGAAGGGTACAGAGTACATGTGGCTGGTGTTTATGGCTTGAGTTTGCTGTGTCAGCCTGACAACGATGATTAATCGTAAATAACGATGTTATACACTTCATTCACTATACACTATAAATGTCATTGTATAACTGTAAATCACACGTGAATATTACTTACACATATATAAATGTCACTGTTAATATGTATTTGAAAGCTTACACTTTATATATAAGTTCCTTTAATATAACAGGTGTATCTATAAGAAACAAACTTTAACACAATCTTGTCTCTTAATTCCTGTCTATAAACATTATAAACACTAGGTGTATATACACTCAGACAAACCGAACATCAGTTGGGTTGTTGTTGTCTTAGTCAGCGATTTTCGAGATTAGAGCAGTGGATGCAGGGTGCCATCCCCCGTTTTCTTGTTGGGTGAGTCACTAAGCTCCCGTTTTCTTTGGGTGAACGCTGGGTGAGCGCCCGTTTTCTTTTGGCTGCCCATTCTCTGTGATTGAGTCTGGAGGGACTCATTTATACTGATTTATATTGTAAAACACTAGTTTTACAGCTTTTTTTCGAAGGACCTTGGCTCGTAGGTTATTTGTACACTGTAGTACAACATATTTGGACCACAGTGTGGCCTTTATCCGGTTCGAGCACGACCAATATGTTGAGAAATGGCATTACCAGCTAAGTTTAAATATAGGGAAACTTAACTTAGAAAGACAGCTCATCGCCTGCACAGCCGCCCCTGCAGACAAGGTCTTGAAAAGCTGTCGAAGTCATCTCTCAACGGGCTGTAATGAGATCATATTATGTAAACAATAATTTACCCCTAGGGGGTGTTATGTCAGCATATTTCATTCACTGATGGCTGACAAACTTACTTGTGTGGACTCAATGGTCCGCATATCACCGGGGTTTATGATAAGTGACTAACTCACGACTTTATACTCAACTGCGCAATCAATAGTAGTACATCACGAGTTAGAACACTTACCTGGGTATATGTATCTGACCCATAATTACGCCCAGATATCCTTTGAGTTGATTGAAGAATAGTGTTCTTTGAAGAATGTTGGATTGCAACACTCGTTGTTACACTGTTCATCAATAATTGTTCACACAATATCACTAAGAAGTTGATCACACTTCTCTGTAAGTGTTTATCGTGTTTTGTGAGACACTTTGTTCACACTAACGCACAGATCGTTCTTTGTTGGTTATCCTGGCGTCAGTATCACTCTCAGTAGAGTCAAAAATAATCTGAAGACGCCACAACGCCCCACGCCGTCACTGCCCCCAGCACAAAGGAAAAGCTGACCTAGTACTTTTGCTTCCTTGTCACTTCCTCGATGAAGCAAAGCAGAATGTTTGTTTCTTGCTGTCTTAAGCATAGACAACAATGTACACTATCTTTACCATGGTAATAAAGTGGGAGCAGGATTTTCCTTAATTGTCCTGCTAAGGTAAGAGATGAACTGTCTTTTATTAAGCTACACTTTGCAACACAGGACCGCACGGAGCGTCGAGCCACGTCACATACTGGTACTGCATCTGGGGTCAATTACTCGCTGTAGCAGTAAACAAGATATTTGCCCCTTCTGAGAGGGCTGGGCCCCTCAGGGCTGAAAGGGGCTGAAGGGGCTGAAAGGGGCTGATACCGCCCTCCTGGAGAAAATTTCTCCGCAGCTTATGTCACATTCAACACTGGTGTTATATTCAGTGCTGGTGTCACATTCAACACTGGTGTTATATTCAGTGCTGGTGTGATATTCAGCACTGGTGGCATATTCAGCACTGGTGTCATCTTCAGCGCTAGTGTCATATTCAGCGCTGGTGTCATATTCAGCGCTTATGTCACATTCATCACTGGTGTTATATTCAGTGCTGGTGTCACATTCAACACTGGTGTTATATTCAGTGCTGGTGTCACATTCAACACTGGTGTTATATTCAGTGCTGGTGTCACATTCAACACTGGTGTTATATTCAGTGCTGGTGTCACATTCAACACTGGTGTTATATTCAGTGCTGGTGTCACATTCAACACTGGTGTTATATTCAATGCTGGTGTGATATTCAGCACTGGTGTCATCTTCAGCGCTAGTGTCATATTCAGCGCTGGTGTCACATTCAGCACCGATGTCACATTGAGAGCTGGTGTCACATTCAGCACTGGTGTCATATTCAGCAATGGAGTCATATTCAGCGCTAGTGTCATATTCAGTGCTAGTGTCACATTCAGCAACACTGGTATCACATTCAACACTGGTGTCATATTCTGAGCTGTTTCATATTCAGCGCTTGTGTGGCATTCAGAGCTGGTGTCACATTCAGCATTGGTGTCATATTCAGCGCTAGTGTTGTTTAACTTTAGTGTTATATTCAGCTCTGGTGTCATATTCAGCGATAGTGTCATATTCAGCGCTGGTATCATATTCAGCGCTAGTGTTATATTCAGCGCTGGTGTCATATTCAGCGTTAGTGTCATATTCAGCGCTGGTGCTATATTCAGCGCTGGTCTCATATTCATAGATAGTGTCATATTCAGCGCTAGTGTCACATTCAGCGGTGGTGTCACATTCAGCGCTAGTATCTCATTCAGCGCTAGTGTCACATTCAGCGCTAGTGTCACATTCAGCGGTGGTGTCACATTCAGCGCTAGTGTCACGTTCAGCGGTGGTGTCATATTCAGTGCTAGTGTCACATTCAACGTCTGTGTCACATTCAGCGCTAGTGTCACATTCAGCGCTAGTGTCACATTCAGCGCTAGTGTCACATTCAGCGGTGGTGTCACATTCAGCGCTAGTGTCACATTCAGCGCTAGTGTCACATTCAGCGCTAGTGTCACATTCAGCGCTAGTGTCACATTCAGCTCTCGTGTCATATTCATCGCTGGTGTCGGACTGAAAATGGATTTTAATTAATTCTTAACAACCTGCTGAGTGGCTGCAGACAATTTACACTGGAGATTACCCAGTGAGCGAAACTTGACGACTGGACGAAACTTGAAGACTGGGCGAAACATGACGACTGGGCGAAACTTGACGACTGGGCGAAACTTGACTACTGGGCGAAACTTGAAGACTGAGCGAAACTTGAAAACTGAGCGAAACTTGAAGACTGAGCGAAACTTGAAGACTGAGCGAAACTTGAAAACTGAGCGAAACTTGAAGATTGAGCGAAACTTGAAGACTGAGAGAAACTTGAAGACTGAGCGAAACTTGAAGATTGAGAGAAACTTGAAGACTGGGCGAAACTTGAAGATTGAGCGAAACTTGAAGATTGAGCGAAACTTGAAGACTGAGAGAAACTTGAAGACTGAGCGAAACTTGAAGATTGAGAGAAACTTGAAGACTGAGAGAAACTTGAAGACTGAGAGAAACTTGAAGACTGAGAGAAACTTGAAGACTGAGAGAAACTTGAAGACTGAGAGAAACTTGAAGACTGAGAGAAACTTGAAGATTGAGAGAAACTTGAAGACTGGGCGAAACTTGAAGACTGAGAGAAACTTGAAGACTGAGAGAAACTTGAAGATTGAGAGAAACTTGAAGACTGAGAGAAACTCGAAGACTGAGAGAAACTTGAAGACTGAGAGAAACTTGAAGATTGAGCGAAACTTGAAGATTGAGAGAAACTTGAAGATTGAGCGAAACTTGAAGATTGAGAGAAACTTGAAGATTGAGAGAAACTTGAAGATTGAGAGAAACTTGAAGATTGAGCGAAACTTGAAGATTGAGAGAAACTTGAAGATTGAGCGAAACTTGAAGATTGAGAGAAACTTGAAGATTGAGAGAAACTTGAAGACTGAGAGAAACTCGAAGATTGAGAGAAACTTGAAGACTGAGAGAAACTTGAAGATTGAGCGAAACTTGAAGATTGAGAGAAACTTGAAGACTGAGAAACTTGAAGATTGAGAGAAACTTGAAGATTGAACGAAACTTAAAGATTGAGCGAAACTTGAAGATTGAGAGAAACTTGAAGATTGAGAGAAACTTGAAGATTGAGAGAAACTTGAAGATTGAGTGGAATGTTTTTTTTAAAATTGCCTTAGAGGAATTTCTTTTTTATTTTCAAAAGTTCCTGATGAAAACTTGTCAAAATTATTATTATTATTATTATTATTATTATTATTATTATTATTATTATTATTATTATTATTCTTGTTTAAAATTTACTTTTTAATGGAACGCGCCTAACCTGAAGGCGTCATACAGCGCCTAGGAATGCAGTAATGTTTGATCCAAGGAAGGAGAGGTAAGATCCAATTCCTTGGATGAAGAGCTCATCACTGGCATTAAGGCGCCTCGATCCTCCTTGAATGGAGAAATATTGCATAAATATTTTGTATTTAATGTATAAACATCTCTCACTGTTTATGTAAACATCGCTCAGTGTTGGTGCCAACATCGCTCAGTGTTGGTGCCAACATCGCTCAGTGTTGGTGCCAACATCGCTCAGTGTTGGTGCCAACATCGCTCAGTGTTGGTGCCAACATCGCTCAGTGTTGGTGCCAACATCGCTCAGTGTTGGTGCCAACATCGCTCAGTGTTGGTGCCAACATCGCTCAGTGTTGGTGCCAACATCGCTCAGTGTTGGTGCCAACATCGCTCAGTGTTGGTGCCAACATCGCTCAGTGTTGGTGCCAACATCGCTCAGTGTTGGTGCCAACATCGCTCAGTGTTGGTGCCAACATCGCTCAGTGTTGGTGCCAACTTCGCTCAGTGTTGGTGCCAACATCGCTCAGTGTTGGTGCCAACATCGCTCAGTGTTGGTGCCAACATCGCTCAGTGTTGGTGCCAACATCGCTCAGTGTTGGCATGAACACTTGTCAGTGTTGGCATAAGCACTGGCCAGTGTTGGCATAAACACTGGACAATGTAGGAATAAACACTTGCAAGTGTTGATATAAACACTGGCCAATGTGAGTATAAACACTGGCCAGTGTTGATATAAACACTGGCCAGTGTTGATATAAACACTGGTCAGTGTTGGTATAAACACTGGTCAGTGTTGATATAAACACTGGTCAGTGTTGATATAAACACTGGTCAGTGTTGGTATAAACACTGGCCAGTGTTGGTATAAACACTGGCCAGTGTTGATATAAACACTGGTCAGTGTTGGCATAAACACTGGACAATGTAGGAATAAACACTTGCAAGTGTTGATATAAACACTGGTCAGTGTTGGTATAAACACTGGTCAGTGTTGGTATAAACACTGGCCAGTGTTGGTATAAACACTTGCCAGTGTTGGTATAAACACTGGTCAGTGTTGGTATAAACACTAGCCAGTGCTAGTTAAAACACCGGACAATATTGGTATAAACACTGGACAGTACTGGTATAAATACTGGACAGTACTGGTATAAACACTGGCCACTACTGGTATAAATACTGGACAGTACTGGTATAAACACTGGACAGTACTGGTATAAACACTGGACAGTACTGTTATAAATACTGGACACTACTGGTATAAACACTGGACACTACTGATATAAACACTGGACAGTACTGGCATAAACACTGGACAGTACTGTTATAAATACCGGACACTACGGGTATAAACACTGGACAGTGCTGGTATAACCACTGGACAGTACTGGTATAAACACTGGACAGTACTGGTACAAACACTGGACACTACTGGTATAAACACTGGACACTACTGGTATAAACACTGGACAGTACTGGTATAAACACTGGACAGTACTGGGATAAACACTGGACACTACTGGTATAAACACTGGACAGTACTGGTATAAACACTGGACAGTACTGGTATAAACACTGGACAGTACTGGTATAAACACTGGACACTACTGGTATAAACACTGGAGACTACTGGTATAAACACTGGACACTACTGGTATAAACACTGGACAATACTGTGATAAACACTGGACAGTACTGGGATAAACATTGGACAGTACTGGTATAAACACTTGCCACGACTAGTATAAACACTGGAGAGTACTGGCATAAACACTCGCCACTACTGGAATAAACACTTGACAGTACTGGTATAAACACTTGACACTGCTGGTACAAACACTGGACACTACTGGTACAAACACTGGACACTACTGGTATAAATACTGGACAGCACTGGTATAAACACTGGACAGTACTGGTATAAACACTGGACACTGCTGGTACAAACACTGGACACTACTGGTATAAACACTGGACACTACTGGTATAAACACTGGACAGTACTGGTATAAACACTGGACACTACTGGTATAAACACTGGCCACTACTGGAATAAACACTTGACAGTATTGGTATAAACACTGGACAGTATTGGTATAAACACTTGACACTGCTGGTACAAACACTGGGCACTACTGGTATAAACACTGGACACTACTGGTATAAATACTGGACAGTACTGGTATAAACACTGGACAGTACTGGTATAAACACTGGACAGTACTGGTATAAACACTGGACAGTACTGGTATAAACACTGGACAGTACTGGTATAAACACTGGACAGTACTGGTATAAACACTGGACAGTACTGGGATAAACACTGGACAGTATTGGTATAAACACTGGACACTACTGGTATAAACACTGGACAGTACTGGTATAAATACTGGACAGTACTGGTATAAATACTGTACAGTACTGGTATAAATACTGGACGGTATTGGTATAAACACTGGACGGTACTGGTATAAACATTAACCGAACGCTGGTGTATACACTGGAACGAAGCAAGAGTAATAAGGCCGAGACGAACACAAGAGTAGTTTTTATGAGCTCCTGTATACTGCCACCACCAATATTTACATTATGTACAGAGTGCCACAGAGCAGCAGTATTGGCAGATATCACACAAATAGGAATAATAAGTGGGAGAGCAAAGCGAGTTCGTTCACTAATAGAGACTTAGAAGTCATACAAAAGTGATCAACTAGGATGTATACTCAGCCATAGAAAGCGAGTGACTGTCTCCTGACCAGGAATTTAAATATTACGTCATTTCTTCTGGAATTAGCCTCACCCTGACTGGTAAATATTTACAACAGGCAGGCATTTATAGCGTAGTTGGGGGCCCTTTCACAACTGCGCAGTGCTTAACTGCCAGCTTGACTGAGAGAAGGAAGTGTAAGACGAGGAAATATGAGGTGCTCGGTGTATGCCAAAATTGACCAGTGTTGGTGTAAAAACTGGGATGGAGTAAACTGTTCAGTGTTGGTGTAAACACTGTTCAGTATTGGTTTAAACACTGAGCAGTGTTGACGTCTACCTGCAGTCTACCTGGAGAGTATTCTGGGGATCAACGCCCCAGTGGCCCGGTCCACAACCAGGCCTCTCGGTGGATCAGGGTCTGATGAACCAGGCTGTTACTGCTGGCCGCACATAGTCCACCATACGAACCACACCCCGGCTGATCCAGCACCGACTTTAAGTATCTGTCCATCTCCCTTGTGAAGGCAGTACAGTGTTGGTGTAAACACTGTTCAATTTTGGTGTAAACACTAACCAGTGTTGGTTTAAACACTGTTCAGTGTCGGCGTAAACACTGTTCAGTGGTGGTGTAAGTACTGACCAGTGTTGGGGTAAACATTGACAACTGTTGGTTTAATCACTGTTCATTGTTGGTTGAATTGCTGTTCAGTTTTGGTGTAAACACTGTTCAGTGTTAGTTTAAACACTGTCAAGTGTTGGTGTAAACACTGTTCAGTGTTGATGTAAAATGTTGATGTAAAATGTTCAGTGTTGATGTCAAATGTTGTAAACACTGTCAAGTGTTGGCGTAAACACTGTCAAATGTTGTTGTAAACACTGTCAAGTGTTGGTGTAAACACTGTCAAGTGTTGGTGTAAACACTGTTCAGTGTTGGTGCAAACACTGTCAAGTGTTGGTGTAAACACTGTCAAGTGTTGGTGTAAACACTGTCAAGTGTTGGTGTAAACACTGTTCAGTGTTGGTGCAAACACTGTCAAGTGTTGGTGTAAACACTGTCAAGTGTTGGTGTAAACACTGTCAAGTGTTGGTGTAAACACTGTCAAGTGTTGGTGTAAACACTGTCAAGTGTTGGTGTAAACACTGTCAAGCGTTGGTGTAAACACTGTCAAATGTTGTTGTAAACACTGTCAAGTGTTGGTGTAAACACTGTCAAGTGTTGGTGTAAACACTGTTCAGTGTTGGTGCAAACACTGTCAAGTGTTGGTGTAAACACTGTCAAGTGTTGGTGTAAACACTGTCAAGTGTTGGTGTAAACACTGTTCAGTGTTGGTGCAAACACTGTCAAGTGTTGGTGTAAACACTGTCAAGTGTTGGTGTAAACACTGTCAAGTGTTGGTGTAAACACTGTCAAGTGTTGGTGTAAACACTGTCAAGTGTTGGTGTAAACACTGTCAAGTGTTGGTGTAAACACTGTCAAATGTTGTTGTAAACACTGTCAAGTGTTGGTGTAAACAGTTCCTGATGCTTGTAAAGAGCGCCCTGGAGAGGAGGTGTCATCTTCCTTAACAATAATGATAGTGTTTTATCGCGTGATGACAGTTATCGTTAGTGTCTTGTTGGCTGGTGGCAGTTATCGTTAGTGTCTTGTTGGCTGGTGGCAGTTATCGTTAGTGTCTTATCTGGCTGGTGGCAGTTAATGGCAGCAGGCGGCCCAGCACACTATCAAAATTCTCAAATAACCCAGAAGTGTAATTTTCTCTCTTTTATTTCTGGAAGCCTTGATAATGAACGCTGTTTTGTTGCAATAAAATAATTTTTTCCCGTAATTAATCAATCCAAAATACGAAATAAAATATTATTATATATATATTTTTTTTTGCCGACCAATTACCCCTCTTGCGTTCTTTCATAGGATTTGTGTGTGTTTCCAGTATGTTATGGAGTGACTGTTATGGAGTGACTGTTATGGAGTGACTGTTATGGAGTGACTGTTTTACTCTTATGACTTTTACTGTAACTTACATAGGTTTTTATTATTTGTTTTTTGAAAGTCCTCACTTTTCCCACGGAAGAGTTATCAGTCTGTGATTAGTCCTTTAGGAAGACAACGTCTGCTGTTATTGGCCAGAGACACTAACTTGTTTCATGCTCAATATAAGATCTAGAATTATCGAAATGTTAGGCCTGTTGGGGCTATTATAAGGTCAAAGGGGCAAATAATAGCATATTAGTATTTTTTTTACCACTCTAGTCATTTCCCAACATGGTAGGGTGGCCCGTCAACCAAAAAGAAACACATTAACCATCGTTTATTTAATATCTATACTGTGCAAGCATCACAATATAAATGACCCTCAGAGCTGCTACATCCCTACCAATTACCTGTCTTTTTTTATATATATTATTTTATTAACACATCGGCCGTTTCCCACTCAGGCAGGGTGACCCGGAAATGAAAAACGCTTTCATCTTGCTAGAGGTGTGCCTACACTACAGTTACAAAACTGCAACTTATCAACTTCCCTCCTTCAGAGGGCGAGCACTGTACTTCCAATCTCCAGGACTCAAGTCCGGCCTGTCGGTTTTCCTGAATCCCTTCTCATTCTCCAACAGCACGTCAAGTCCTAAAAACTACTCGTCTCCAGTCGCTCCTATTTAACATGCTCACATACGCTTGCTGGAAGTCAGCCCCTTGCACATAAAACCTCCTTTACCCCCTCCCTCCAACCTTTCCTAGGCCGATCCGTACCCCGCCTTCCTTCCACAACAGATTTATATGCTCTCCGGGTCATTCTATTTCGTTCCATCCTCTCACGTCCCACATCTCCTAATTTCCAAACTACGAATTCTCTAGATTATATTCACACTACACATTGCCCTCAGACATGACATCTCCATTGCATCCAGTCTTCTCCTAGTTGCAAGATTCGCAAACCATGGTTCACACCCATATAAGAGCCCTGGCATGACTATACTCTCATACATTTCCCTTTTTGCTTCCATGAATAACGTTCTTTGTCTTCACAGACTCCTCAATGCACCACTCACATTTTTCCCCTCAATAATTTTATGATTCACACCGTGTTTCATAGACTCATCTGCTGACAAGTCTACTCCCAAATATCTGAATACATCCAATTCCTCCATAATCCCTCCCACCAGTTTGATATCCAATCTTTCACTACCTAAATTTTTGGTATCCTCATCACCGTACTCTTTCCAATGTTCACTTTTAATTTTCTTCATGTACTTACCATGCAACTTCTCTTCAGAATCTCCCAAAAGCACAGTGTCATCAGCAAATTGAAACTGTGACAACTCCCACTTTGTGTTAGATTCTTTATCTTTTAGCCCCACACCTCTCACCAACACCCGAGAATTAACTTCTCTTACAACCCCATCTAAAAATATAGTGAACAACGATGGTTAAATCACACATCCTTGTCTAAGGCCTACTTTTACTGGAAAATAATCTTCCTCTCTCCTACAAACTCTAACCTGAGCCTCACTATCCTCACTATACTGCTTTCAGTAACCTACCTCCTATTCCATACATTTGCAACATCTGCCACATTGTTCCCCTATTCACCCTATCATACACCTTTTCCAGATCAATAAATGCCACAAAAACTTCTTTATCTTTATCTAAATACTGTTCACGTATATGTTTCACTGTAAACACACCCCTACCCTTCCTAAAGCCTCCTTATTCATCTGCTATCCTACTCTCCGTCTTACTCTTAATTCTTTCAGTAATAACTCTACCATACACATTACCAATATACTCAACAGGCTTATTCTCCTATAATTCTCACACTCACTTTTATCCCCTTTGCCTTCATGCAAAGGAACTATGCATGCTCTTTGCCAATCCCAAGGCACCTTACCCTCTTCCATACATTTATTAAATAAAAGCACTAACCACCCCTGCCTGCTTTTAACGTTTCTGTCTTTATCCCGTCAATCCCAACTGTTTTACCCCCTTTCATTCTATCCTCTGTCTCACGCACTTTCCCCACACTCACAACTGGCATTTCCTCACTCCTACAAGATGTTATACCTCCCTGCACAATACACGAAATCACAGATTCCCTATCTTCATCAACATTTAACAGTTCCTCAAAATATTCTCTTCATCTTCCCGATACCTCTAACTCTCCATCTAATAACGCTCCTCTCCTATGTTCAACTGTCAAATCCATTCGTTCCTAGGCTTTTTCAAATTGTTAATCTCACTCCAAATTTTTTTCATGTTCTCAGCAAAATTTGTTGATAGAATCTCATCCACTCTCTCAGTTGCTCTCCTTTTACATTGCTTCACCGCTCTCTTAACCTCTTTTTCTCTCCATATATTCCTCCCACATTGTCTCATTCTACTTTGTAAAAACCTCTCATAGAAAAGTTTTTCTCTCTTTACGTCATCATTCCACCAATTGCTCATTTTTCCCTCCCACACCCAGTTTCCTGTAACCACAAATTTCTGCTGAACACTCGAACACGACTTTTTTAAATCAACCCCATACCTCTTCAACATCATTGTCTATACTCGCACTAGCCCATCTTTCTTCCAATAGTTGTTTGTATCTTACCCTAACTGCCTCCTCTTTTAGTTTATAAACCTTCACTTCTCTCTTGTTGATTCTATTCTCCTTACGTTTTACTCTCATTGTAGTTACAACTAAAAAGTGATCTGATATATTTGTGGCCCCTCTATAAACATACACATCCTGAAGTCTGCGCATGAGTCTTTTATCTACCAATACATATTCCAACAAACTGTAATTATGCACTATATCATATCTTGTATCTTATTTATCCTTGTTTTCTTAAAATATGTATTACCTACAACCAAACCCCTTTCTATACAAAGTTCAGTCAAAAGTTCCCCATTATCATATACACTTGGCACCCCAAACTTACCTACCACACCCTCTCTAAATGTTTCTCCTACTTTAGCATTTAGGTCCCTTTCCACAATTACTCTCTCACTTGGCTCAAAAGTTCCTACACACTCGCTTAACATCTCCCAAAATCTCTCTCTCCTTCACACTCTTCTCTTCTCCAGGTGCATATACACTTACTATAACCCTCTCTTCGCATCTGAAACTTATTTTAATCTACATAATCCTCTAATTTATACCTTTATATTCCCTCTTCTCCTTCTATAACGGATCCTTCAACATTATTGGTACCTCTTCCTTATCTCTAACTCTCTCAGATACTCCTGACTTAATCTCATTTATTTCCCCCCACTGAAATTCCCCTATCTTCTTCAGCTTTGTTTTTCTTAAAGCTAGGACATCCAACTGCTTTTCATTCATATCATAGGCAATCATCTCTTTCCTATTATCTGCACTACATTCAAACAACTTCCCAGCTTTAAAAAGTTTTTCTTCTTGTCTTTTCTAGTAATTTATACAGGAGAAGGGGTTACTAGCCCATTACTCCCGGCATTTTGTATCTGCGACACTCCTTTACATGTACGGTTTTATTAAAACCCAGAAGCCAGGTTTTCCAGCCAGACCTATAACCAGTCTGTAGGACCGGCATCATATGCCTTGTCAAAATGTTTGGCAAAAATGTTAACTCCTTTGCCTGGCAACATTTCTGAAGCTTACTTAAAAAAACAATGTTGATCTCATCGACAAATTGCAAAATATCAGCCACAAAATATGTTGAATTAATGCTCTCTGTATCATCACTCTTGTAGTCTGAACATTCTTATACATTTGGGCTTTTGTAAAATGAGGAATACATTATAGCACACAGGAGAGCATGTATAAGTCTCAGAAATAGTTGTTTATGTGAACTAGTTTTGTTATTATTAAGGAAGCTTTTAACATCTGACGCATAAAATCCAAATTATTCTGTATTATGGTATAGTATTTAATTAGCACTAGAAGAATAATGTGGAATTGACTTTGACTATTAAGCTCAGAGAATAATATATTAGAATAACTCAAGAAAGTTTAGCTTTGTGATTTATTTCCACCGATGTTGTTGAGACCTTCATTAGTGTGTGGCACACACCCGTCATCCAACTCCTAGGTACAGTATTTACTACTAATAGGTCATGGGCAGTAGATGTTAGACTTATTAGCCTTGCCCCACCCAGGTTTGAACCCGAGTCTTTTTGGTTGTAAGTGAACACATTAGGTTTGTTACCATGGGTAATAGGTATTATTTGACCAATTTTAAAAAAGGAAGGTATTGTATAGATGGCTGTTGAACTTTAAATTTCATTTAAAATAAATAAATTACAGTACAATACTGTATTTTGGAATAATAATTTCTTCACTTAGTACCATATTAACTTTGCAGCTAAAAATACAGAAATACATTAGTTATAGTATTGAAAATTAAGAAAGTATATTGTACTATACATTAGGTCCCTGATTTATGAAGATCTGCATTTTGATACTGACAATTTGGAACCAGTTACCCCTCAAGGTAGGTTCCTTGATGCATACATAAGGGGGATTACCAATAGACCCCTGGCTGTCTTCAAGCAGGCACTGGACAAGCACCTAAAGTCGGTACCTGACCAGCCGGGCTGTGGCTCGTACGTTGGATTGCGTGCAGCCAGCAGAAACAGCCTGGTTGATCAGGCTCTGATCCACCAGGAGGCCTGGTTACAGACCGGGCGCAGGGGCGTTGACCCCTGGAACTCTCTCCAGGTAAACTCTCCAGGTAATGATTTTACACTTGTTAGTTTTGATGTCACTGGGCTGGTCACGAGAATCCCTGTTCCCGACTTATTATCTTATTTGAAAGAAGAATTAGATGAGTTCTCTTTGCCTTTTGATAAAAATACCATTACTGAATTGATTAAGCTGTGTGTAGTTGATTGCAAGTTTGAGTTTGAGAGGAAATACTATGCTCAAAAACAGGGAATGGCAATGAGTAATCCTTTGTCTCCCTTATTGAGTAATCTGTATATGGAATTTTTCTAGGCTAGACTGTTGAGTGTTATCCTGCCAGGTAGAGCTAAATGGTTCAGATATGTGGATAACATCTTGTTTCTTTGGCCTAATGATATGACCCTTGATACATTTTTACCAAGAATTAATGCTTTAGTCCCGTCTATTAAATTCACCGTGGAGAAAGGTGGACTGTAAACTTTCATTCTTAGATGTGCTGACACACCGGGTTGATAGAAAGTGTAAGTTTACAGTATATAGGAAGGCTATCAATGTGTGCTCATACATTCGCTACTATTCCAACCACGAGACTAGAGTCAAAAGTAGAAAATTCTCAAACAGCTTCAGGGAGAACCTTGAGTTTTCCCTGAAGCAAGTTTTTTCTTTTCTCTGAGGATGAGGGTCCCCAGGACAGTTCTAGAGGTGGTACCTCCCTTGAGTTTTCCCTAAGGTATGTTTATTGTCTTCTCTGAGGATGAGGGGTTCCCATTCCAGATATAGAGGTGGTACCTCCCTGTATTATATTATAAATATATATATATATATATATATATATATATATATATATATATATATATATATATATATATATATATATATATATATATATATATATATATATATATATATATATATATATATATATGTATATATATATTTATATATATATCTTATATATATATATATATATATATATATATATATATATATATATATATATATATATATATTTATATATATATATATTTATATATATATATATATATATATATATATATATATATATATATATATATATATATATATATATATATATATATATATATATATATATATATATATATATATATATATATGCAAAACAACCACTCTGAAAGAATAGAGAAATTCCAAGCGCTTTCGTGACTACTCACATTATCAAGGAATTATGAAAGTAAAGCATCCAAGGAAGCTATATAAGGGGTCTGGCCAGCACCTCACTATCAGATCCCACAACGGTTGAACACCTGACGCGCGCAGACCCAACTTGGATAGGTCCTTTGCACAACTCACCCACAAACTATTCTACCCAAGAAAATTTAAAAATTATTATTTGTCCAGTGTATTATTAAATTCTTCCCAAATTCTATTAATTATAAATGGATCTAATTTATATAAACCAAAAGGAAATATTCATATTATTGTCAAAACTGCTTTTTATGAAACAAGATTCAATTATATTCCTGTCGACCATGGACTTGCTTGATACTACTTTCTCAACTTTTTGAAAATCAAGTGGATGGTTAAAATCTCTTACATGAATAAATAGAGCATTGGAATCTTGTTTCATAAAAAGCAGTTTTGACAATAATATGAATATTTCCTTTGGTTTATATAAATTAGATCCATTTATAATTAATAGAATTTGGGAAGAATTTAATAATACACTGAACAAATAATAATTTTTAAATTTTCTTGGGTAGAATAGTTTGTGGGTGAGTTGTGCAAAGGACCTATCCAAGTTGGGTCGCGCGCAATATGATAATATTATCATATTATCATATTGTTTACCGTTGCCCACTGGAAAACTTTGTTTATATCTTCTTGGAGGTTAACCGCGTCCTCAGCAGATGACAGCCTCATGCAGATCCTAGTATCATCCGCAAAGGATGATACGGTGCTGTGGTGTATATCTCTGTCTATGTCTGATATGAGGATAAGGAATAAGATGGGGGCGAGTACTGTGCCTTGTGGAACAGAGCTCTTCACTATGGCAGCCTCCGATTTAACTCTGTTGACCACTACTCTTTGTGTTCGATTTGTTAGGAAGTTGAAGATCCATCTCCCCACTTTCCCAGTTATTCCTTTAGCACGTATTGTATGGGCTATTACGCCATGATCGCATTTGTCAAATGCTTTTGCAAAGTCTGTGCATATTACATCTGCATTCTGATTTTCTTCCAGTGCATCCAAGGCCATGTCATAGTGATCCAGTAGTTGTGAGAGGCAGGAGCGACCTGCCCTGAACCCATGTTGCCTTGGATTGTGCAGATTTTGGGAATCCAGGTGATTTGCAATCCTGCTTCTTAGCACTCTTTCAAAGATTTTTATGATGTGGGATGCCAGAGCTATTGGTCTATAGTTCTTAGCTAATGCTTTGCTGCCACCTTTATGGAGTGGGGCTATATCCATTGTTTTAAGTGACTGTGGAATTTCACCCATGTCCAAGCTCCTCCTCCATAGTGTACTTAGGGCACACGAGAGGGGTTTCTTGCAGTTCTTAATGAAAACAGAGTTCCACGAGTCTGGGCCCGGGGCTGAGTGCATAGGCATGTTGTCAATGGCTTTTTCGAAATCTATCGGAGTTAGGGTAATGTCGGAAATCTGGCATACATTTATGGAGTTTTGAGGCTCATTCATGAAGAAATCATTTGGGTCGTCGATCCTCAGACCGATTAGTGGTTCACTAAACACAGAGTCGTACTGGGACTTCAATATTTCACTCATTTCCTTGTTGTCATCTGTGTAAGTCCCATCCTGTCTGAGTAAGGGCCCGATACTAGATGTGGTATTTGCCTTGTTTTTGGCATATGAAAAGAAATATTTTGAATTTCTTTCAATTTCACTAATAGCTTTAAGCTCCTCCTGCCTCTCCTGGTTCCTGTAGGAGTCATTTAGCTTAAGTTCGATAGTTTCCACTTCCCTGGTCAGTGCCTCCTTTCGTGTATCAGATATTCTAGCACTCCTGAGGAGCTCAGTGACTCTTCGTCGTCTTCTGTAGAGGGAGCGTCTTTTTCTCTCCAGTTTACTCCTGCTCTTCTTCTTTCTTAGGGGAATATGCCTAGAACATGCTTCGGCTACCAGGAAGTTGATCCTTTCAAGGCACTGGTTTGGATCCATGTCATTTAAGACATCTTCCCAACATGTTTCGTTTAGGACATGGTTTACCTGGTCCCAGTTGATGTTCTTGTTGTTGAAGTTGTATTTTGTGAAAACACCTTCACAGGTACATGCATTCTGCTGATCAGGACCCCTATGCATGTACGTCTGGACTTCGATTAGATTGTGATCGGAATTAGTTGTTTTTGATATTCGTATGTCTCTTATCAGGTCCTCATTATTTGTGAAGATAAGGTCAAGTGTGTTTTCTAGTCTTGTTGGCTCCACTATCTGCTGGCTTAAGGTGTGTTTTTCGCAGAGACTTATTAGCTCATGTGTGTGTGACCTTTCATCTGCGCTACCTCCGGGGATTGTTTCAGCTATAACATTATTTGGTACATTCTTCCATTTTGTATGCCTTAGGTTGAAATCACCAAGCAGTAAGATGTTTGGGGATGGAGCTGGAAGGTTTTTCAAACAGTAATCAATTTTCAGTAGCTGTTCCTTGAACTGTTGTGAGGTTGCATCTGGTGGCTTGTATACAACCACAATGACTAGGTTTTGGTTCTCAATCTTTATTGATAGAACTTCAACTACCTCATTTGTGGTGTTCAGCAACTCCGTGCAGATAAGGGACTCTTTGACATACAGGCCAACCCCCCCTTGTTGCCTGTTTTTTCTGTCGCATCTGAAAAGGTTGTAACCACTTATCCATATTTCACTGTCAAAGTGATCTTTTGTGTGAGTCTCTGTGAAGGCTGCAAACATTGCATTAGACTCCACTAGAAGTCCACTGATAAAAAGTATTTTGTTGTTGGTGGATGGCTTAAGGCCCTGTATATTAGCAAATATGAACGAGGTTGTATTCTGTGTTTGTTGGGGGGATTTTGTTATTGGCATCAGTAGTTGTAATTCTGGAGGGCCATGGGTGGCCACTGGCTGCGCCTCCAGTCCAACAAGGCTCCAAGGTGGTGGGCTATTTTTGTTATTTCCTTCCATTTTCTTTTTTCGTTTCCTGCCACTAAAAAATCACCTGGAGTTGGGTTGTCGTAGCTACTATTGTTTGTCTTGTGGGGTCTGTGCCTCCTGGTCCCTTTTAGATGGTATGCAGGGCACTCGATGTTGTGACACTGCTTCTGGAGGACCGAGGAGTGGCACATTTTTGGGTGAAAGAAAGTACAGAAAGAAGAACGACACACTCCTTTAGACAGGAGGTCGCTACATTTTTTGGGATGGTCAAAGTTGCATGTCCCATTTTTTTCCCCTGTTATTCCATGCTTACAGATGCCCCAAGCATAATATTTGCACAAATTCACCTTTGGTTGAGAATTTTTGGGAGGTGTGTTGTCAATTTCTGCAGGTTCTGGGACTGCACTATAATCCTCAGTATCCAAGCCAGGGCCACCCCGTCCTGGATTCCATCTACTTTCCCCAGTAGAGGAAGGAGGAGACTCCTCTCCAACATCTTTACTGTGGGCCACGGTCTTGTGCAATGATGGTTGTATATTTACGGTTTTAGATGGTTGTATATTTACTGTTTTTGTGGTGGTTTTGGTAGTGTCCCTAGGAGAGTCTGGGCTGGCAGTAAGGCTGGGGGCTGGGTCTGGGTCGGCACTGGGGCTGGGGGCTGGGGCTGGGTCTGGGTCAGCGGCTGGGCCTGGGCCAGCGGCTGGGCCTGGGCCAGCGGCTGGGCCTGGGCCAGCGGCTGGGCCTGGGCCAGCGGCTGGGCCTGGGCCAGCAGCTGGGCCTGGGCCAGCACCAGCACTGTGGGTATTAGTGCTATGACTGGGGGAGCCTGGGCCAGCACCAGCACTGTGGGTATTAGTGCTATGACTGGGGGATGGGTCTGGCTTAGCACCATGTGGGTGACTAGATAGTTTCGAGTCATCTGTTGTGGTATGAACATTCTGCATTTTTTGATACACTATCTCTTGCTCCTATGTTTTATATATTTTTGGTAGACTATCCAAGAGGTCATCCTTGTTTTCTTGATTATTTTTATCATTTATTACTCTCCTTAGTACCTTTCTGATACCTGCCCAAAGTTCTACATCTTTATTGCACAACCAGAAGCACCTTGCTAGTTCGAGGTCATTTTTTGAGGCTGTATTTAGTCTAGTACAAGAGATATGGTGTTTGGAAGAGCATAGGTTGCATGTGATTCTGGATTTCCTTCCAAGGATTTTTTTACATGTCCCACAGATATGCTGTGCTGACATCCTGTCTGTATCCTACTACACTCTGTATGCCACAGAAGAAAACTGATTTCCACTTTACCTTTCTCTTGCTAGAGATTTTAACAATGCAAGGAATTCGCAAGAGCAGGCGAAATTATATATATATATATATATATATATATATATATATATATATATATATATATATATATATATATATATATATATAATATATATATATATATATATATATATATATATATATATATATATATATATATATATATATATATATATATATATATATATATATATATATATATATATATATATATATATATTGCTTATTGCTTGCCGGCATGGAGGGAGGGAGCCAGTTTGTGGTGCTCCATACATTCTGTGTATAAACTAAGAACCAACATGGTTTACACGGACCACTTTCGGCAGACATCATCGTGAGTATCCACCGGAGATCACAGAGTTGTGACAATCCTCTGCATCAGACCGTTGCTTTTGTATAAGTGAAAGTGCAGTGTGCATGTTGGGATTTGGGGAGTAGCGGTAGTGAGGTGATCCTGCCAGTGGTGGTGTGGAGGTTTTGTTTACGTATGTGTCCGGCTGGGGTCGTGGGTTGGGGGAGGAAGTGGCCACTCACGACACCATCATTGGGTGGTGAACAGAAGAACACCTCGGTTAATTGTGTGAGCATGGTGATTAGTGTGCCAAATGGCGAGGGTTTTTCCTAAATGGAACAATAAGTGTATAACAATTAGCAAAAGTTAGTCAGTGATGTGCATCTTGAGCGAACACACAGGGCCACTCCCTCCGCCCTCCATCCCTGATCCCCTCCCTTCATCCCAGCCTAGGCCCACTGACTTCCTGACCAAGGGTGTTGACGTTTAGTGTCCCACCAATTACAAGTTCCGCCGCTCGCTACTCCCCCACCCTCATCCCCCATGCATCCATGCTGTCCTTTACCCGTAACCCCACAGCTGGCGCCCTCCCACCCCCACGATATCAGCAATGTTACAAGTAGTCGCGGGGTCCCAGGAATCTTCACGACAGAGCCAAAGCCGTCGTTCACGAGGCATCTGCCGGGTGTGCTACAGGGAATGTGCACTCAGTCCCTCAACTGGCAACATCTGTGCACACAATGGATGTCTAGGCTCCAGGAGAGCTCCAAATGAGAACAACCAACAGCCCCTCCCAGCAGAGAGCGCTGACAGCTACCGTGACTTCACCTCTACAGAGGACCTCAAATCTGCAATCAAATTAACATCCACCAGGACTCTGACACACATCCCCAAAGCAGCTCGCCCTCAAGCTGCTAGCAAATTCACTGACCTTCTGAAGAAAGTCAACGATGCTCCTTCAAACAACAGATCCTGGCACAACTTGCTGCTTTTTGGCAATGCCTGTTTGGCTGTCCCACCAAGGAGGGACAAGTCACTAGCAACACATGTTATTAGGGCAATAAATGCATTCTCAAGGGATGACAATCTCGTCCGTCTCCCCCCTAGGGCGACAAACACCCGCCTGGCAAATGCCAACAACAGGACACCTGACGCCTCAAAACTCAGAGCCCAAATTAGCAAAAAAATAGAAGAGGGTAATACTACTGGAGCTCTGAGGCTTATAACCAGTGAGGATACCATCGCTCCCAAGGACGTCAGCACGGCGCAAGCTCTGAAGGACAAACTTCCACCCAGGGCTCCCAGTACCAACATTGACCTCCCTGACATTGCAGCAGGCGAAGAACATTTAACCTTACAGGATGCTGATGTATATAAAGCTGCTATGTCATTTCCACAGGGCTCAGCAGGAGGTTTCACCGGTTTAAGGCCTCAACACTTAAAACAAATACTCAATCCAGCACTTAGTGAGGTTTCAGAGAGGCTGCTGTCTGAACTCACCAAATTTTCCAACCTGTGGCTGGCTGGCAGTGTTCCAGAGGCCATCAGGCCCCTTTTCTTTGGTGCCTCATTATGTGCCCTCCGGAAAAAGGATGGTGGAATCAGGCCCATTGCAGTGGGCAACACTCTTCGGCGCCTAGTGGCCAAGGCTGCAGTAAGAAGGGTGAGTCAAGAGGCTGCTGCAATGCTGAAACCAACTCAGCTCGGTTTTGGCGTTCAACAGGGCTGTGAAGCAGCTGCCCACGCAGCATGAGTACATATCAAAAACATGTCCGATGAAAAAGCCTTGGTCAAATTGGACTTCGCCAACGCTTTCAACTCAGTCAGAAGGGATGCTGCTCTCCAAGCAGTTTATAGAAACTTCCCTTCCCTTTATCCCTTCATAGAATCGTGTTGTAGTGTGACTTCCAAACTATTGTTTGGGGACCATGAAATTGACTCATGTGAGGGCATGCAACAGGGGGACCCTCTCGCCCCCTTTCTATTCTGTTTGGTCATCAAGGAAGTCACAGAAGCACTCTCCAGCGAGCTCAGTATCTGGTTCCTGGCTGATGGTACCCTAGCTGGCACAACAGAATCTCTCCTAGAGGACATCAGTAAAATTAAAGACATTGGCGAAAGCCTGGGCCTTTCTTTAAACCCCACGAAATGTGAAATAGTTTCTACCAATCAACAGATGATCCAGAATGTTAGCACCGTTTTACCAGGAGCATGAGCCATTGATCCAGCCAATAGCACTCTCCTTGGTGCTCCTCTTGGGTCCAATGCCATCGATCTGATCCTAGAAAAAAAAGTCTCAGACCTCCGGACGATGGAAAGCAGGATGAAAGACATTGACACACATGATGCCTTCTACCTACTCACCAGGTGCCTGTCAATCCCAAAACTTACCTACTTTCTGAGATGCTCCCCAGCCTTCAGCAGTCCAAAACTTAAGGAATATGACTCTCTCCTGAAGACCATGCTAGAGAGTGTATTGAATCTTTCCCTTGAAGATGGACAGTGGTTGCAAGCCTCACTTCCGGTCAGGCTTGGGGGGCTAGGAGTACTCAGATCCTCCAAGATTACTCTACCAGCTTTCCTATCCTCTTCCATAGCATCAAACGAATTGATAAGACAAATTCTTCCTGATGACCTCAGTGACTCAGCAGAAATACAGGACCCTAGCTATGTCAGTGCCATCACTGAATGGGAGACTCTTGCTGCTCCAGCACAAAACTAGTGCAGCACTGGCTCACAAACAGTCAAGCTGGGATGGCCTGATCGCTCAAAAGGTGCTTACCAACATACTCAGGGCTGCAATATCAGATAGGGAGACTGCCCGTCTCCAGGTTGTGAGCGCACCTCACTCCAGGGAGTTCCTCCAAACAGTTCCCATATCGGGAATGGGAACGCGACTCGACCTTAAGACCCTCCGTATTGCAGTGGCTCTGCGCCTTGCTGCCCCAATTCACACAGAATATATGTGTATTTGCGGCGAAGCACAAGCAGACCAATATGGTCTACATGGTCTTAACTGTTCCAAAACCAAGGGCTGGCATGCAAGACACAATGAGGTCAACAACATCATAAAGAGAACCCTTGCCACAGCTGGATGTCCAGCCGAGAGGGAGCCCCGATCAATAGCAGCCAACAATACCCACAACCCAGCGAACCGCCCCGACGGGATCACCATCTATCCTTGGAAGAATGGCAAGCTCTTTGCATGGGACTATACCTGTGTGTCCACACTGGCTGACACCTACATCCATCACAGTGTTGGGCGACAGGGAGGAGCTGCTGACCACAGGGAGGAGTACAAAATCAGCAAGTACAGGGACATAAGCCAACATTATCAATTTGTCCCAGCGGGATCAGAGATCTTGGGATCACGGGGAAAAAATGCCACACGTTTCCTTAAAGAATCGGGTTCCAGACTCATCGACACCACCAGGGACCCAAGGGCAGCCACTTTTCATGTTCCAGCGCCTCAGCGTGGCCATCCAGAGGGGAAATGCTTGCTGCATACTTGGCTCGCACCCGGCTTCGGAGGAGCTGGAGGAAATTCATGATCTTTAATACATTGTACCATTGTATTCATGTTTGTGTTTTTCTGCAAATGTATTCTGTTTATCAATAAATGTTCACATAGAATATAAAATATAGGGGGTGGTAGGAGAAGAAAATATTCAAACAGCTCCGGGGAGAACCTTGAGTTTTCCCTGAGGTACGTTTATTGTTTTCTCTGAGGATAAGGGTCCCCATTCCAGATATATATATATATATATATAAATATATATATATATATATATATATATATATATATATATATATATATATATATATATATATATATATATATATATACATACATACATACATACATACATGTACATATATACATACATACATATATAAACACACGCAGACACACGCACATAAATTCATAAATTAATACCAGACAAAATAGAGATTTGCCTTCATTAATTAAAACATAATCATTACGTGAAATTATTAAGAGGATCACTATAATAACACGCTCATTATTATTGTTATTATGATTATTGTCATCAATATTCTTTCAAATGATGAACATACACAGGGATATTCTTTCTAGCTAAGTATGATATCACCATGATTATTATTACTGTTGTTATTATTATTATTATTATTATTATTATTATAATTATTATTATTATTATTATTATTATTATTATTATTATTATTATTATTTTTATTATTACTATTATTATTATTATTATTACTAATTTTATTATTATTAAAAATATTATTACTTCAATTATTACTATTACTATTACTAATTTATTGTTGTGAGTAATATTATTTTTATAATTATTATTACAATTTTTATTATTATTATTATTATTATTATTGATGATGATGAGGATGATGGGTTATACAATACTTCGATAATTCATGTTGGTTGTAGTCTGCACACTTAACTGTTAAGTGGAAAAATACAAGTGTGTACAACACTGCACAAGGAGGGGAGAGCCAAGCGACGTTTCGCCCCTCATGGCTGCCCATTCTTTTGATATCGTTTTAGTACGGACCGAAACGTCGTCTTGAGTCATGTCAAATATGTGAGTTAACTGTGAAGAGCTCTTGATCCTAGGAATTCGATGAAGTTTCCCCTTCCTGGGATCAAACTTAATTACCCCAACCCCCCAATCCCTATCATTCCCCATGCTTGGAGCTTCCCTAATAATAATAATAATAATAATAATAATAATAATAATAATAATAATAATAATAATAATAATAATAATAATAATAATAATAATAATAATAATAGAAATAGTATTAATAATAATAATAATAATAATAATAATAATAATAATAATAATAATAATAATAATAATAATAATAATAATAATAATAATAATAGAAATAGTATTAATAATAATAATAATAATAATAATAATAATAATAATAATAATAATAATAATAATAATAATAATAATTATAATAATAATAAAAATAATAATAAAAATATTAGTAATTGCAATAATAATAATAATAATAATAATAATAATAATAATAATAATAATAATAATAATAATAAAAATAGTAATATTAATAAAAATAATAATAATAATAGAAATAGTAATAATAATAATAATAATAATAATAATAATAATAATAATAATAATAATAATAATAATAATAATAATAATAATAATAGAAATAGTAATAATAATAATAACAATAATAATAATAATAAGATAATAATAATAATAAAATATTAGTAATTGCAATAATAATAATAATAATATTAATAATAATGATAACATCTGAGGTCTCTCCGTGTTATCTTAGATTTACGCTATCACTGTTTCTCAATATTCCTGGCAAGGATAGTAAGATAATCTTAGAAATCACCATCTTGCCAGTAGGATGTGTACCTCTGCCAGGGCTCACCCGGTATACATGAAAGCTCGCAAATGGAAACCTGGGAGTTTTCCTGCACTAGAAGAAAAGATAAAGGATATCATTAAGTTCTTTGATAGCTTCAAAAGCTATCAGAAGCACTCCCGAAGGAGGAGGAGTCGCGGTTGGGAAAGGATTATGATCTCTTTGAGACCATTGCAGAACGATGTTTTTTTTTCCCCCACTTGGTGTTGGGGATGTCAAGGGAAGATACGTTGAATTTACAAAAACGTAGGGTTTTAAAACGCATATATGTAAGGAGAATGTAATTTGTAATATACTGACATCTAAGTATACCTTTTGTACATAAATATTCCCTAGCTGCTGGTAGGGAATATTCGCGGTTAAGACAGTCTCTATTAAACAGCAGTAAAGAACT
Source organism: Cherax quadricarinatus (assembly GCF_038502225.1). Taxonomy (NCBI): domain Eukaryota; kingdom Metazoa; phylum Arthropoda; class Malacostraca; order Decapoda; family Parastacidae; genus Cherax; species Cherax quadricarinatus. The sequence goes on from NC_091311.1 coordinate 25,836,906, forward strand.
GCTTGATATTACTAATATACTAGTTTGTGTTTTCCTTAAAACGTTTGATTCCCACTTAGGCAAAGTGGGCATAAAAGAAAAAAAAACTTACACTATCATTTATTCTTTGGCTATCTAGTCACACATGAATGGACATCGCTGTTTCAGTGACCACTGACAGTCTTTGGAATCCTTCAGAGTGCACGGACTGTACTTCCCACATCCGGACCCAAAATATTCCCACCCATCCTTCAGAGTGCAGGTACTATACTTCCCACCTCCAGACCCACAATATTCTCACCCATCCTTCAGAGTGCAAGTACTATACTTCCCACCTCCAGACCCAAAACATTCCTACGTATCCTTCAGAGTGCAGGTACTGTATTTCCCACCTCCAGACCCACAACATTCCCACCCATCCTTCAGAGTGCAGGTACTGTACTTCCCACCTCCAGGCCCCCAACATTCCCACCTATCCTTCAGAGTGCACGTACTGTACTTCCCACCTCCAGACCCACAACATTCCCACCCATCCATCGGAGTGCAGGTACTGTGCTTTCCGCCTCCAGACCCACAACATTCCCACCCATCCTTCAGAGTGCAGGTACTGTACTTCCCACCTCCAGACCCACAACATTCCTACTCATCCTTCAGAGTGCAGGTACTGTACTTCCCACCTCCAGACCCACAACATTTCCACCCATCCTTCAGAGTGCAGGTACTGTACTTCCCACCTCCAGGCCACAAACATTCCCACCTATCCTTCAGAGTGCAGGTACTGTACTTCCCACCTCCAGACCCAAAACATTCCCACCTATCCTTCAGAGTGCAGGTACTGTACTTCCCACCTAGACACCCGCAATATTCCCACCCATACTTCAGAGTGCAGGTACTGTACTTCCCACCTCCAGACCCACAATATTTCCACCCATCCTCCAGAGTGCAGGTACTGTATTTCCCACCTCCAGACCCACAATATTCCCACCCATCCTTCAGAGTTTAGGTCCTGTACTTCCATCCTTCAGACCCACAACATTCCCACCCATCCTTCAGAGTGCAGGTACTGTACTTCCCACCTCCAGACCCACAACATTCCCACTCATCCTTCAGAGTACAGGTGCTGTACTTCCCACCTTGTGACCTCAATATTCCCAACCATCCTTCAGAGTGCAGGTACTGTACTTCCCACCTCCAGACCCACAACATTCCCACCTATCCTTCAGAGTGCAGGTACTGTACTTCCCACCTCCAGACCAATAACATTCCTACCCATCCTTCAGAGTGCAGGTACTGTACTTCCCACCTCCAGACCCACAACATTCCCACCTATCCTTCAGAGTGCAGGTATTGTACTTCCCACCTCCAGACCAATAACATTCCTACCCATCCTTCAGAGTGCATGTACTGTACTTTCCACCTCCAGTCCCACAATATTCCCATCCATCCTTTAGAGTGCAGGTACTGTACTTCTCACCACCCGACCCACTACATTCATACCCATCCTTCAGAATGCAGGTACTGTACATCCATCCTTCAGACCCACAACATTCCCACCCATCCTTCAGAGTGCAGGTACTGTGCTTTCCACCTGCAGACCCACAATATTCCCATCCATCCTTCAGAGTGCAGGTACTGTACTTCCCACCTCCTGACCCACAATATTCTAAACCATCCTTCCGAGTGCTGGTACTATACTTCCTACCTCCAGACCCACAACATTCCCACCCATCCTTCAGAGTGCAAGTACTGTACTTTTCACCTCCAGACCCACAATATTCTCAACCATCCTTCAGAGCGCAGGCACTGTACTTCCAACCTCCGGACCCACAATATCCCCACCCATCCTTCAGAGTGCAGGTACTGTACTTCCCACCTCCAGACCCACAATATTTCCACCCATCCTCCAGAGTGCAGGTACTGTACTTCCCACCTCCAGACCCACAACATTCCCACCCATCCTTCAGATTGCAGGTACTGTATTTCCCACCTCCAGACCCAAAATATTCCCACCCATCCTTCAGAGTTTAGGTCCTGTACTTCCATCCTCCAGATCCACAACATTCCCACCCATCCTTCAGAGTGCAGGTACTGTACTTCCCACCTCCAGACCCACAACATTCCCACCCATCCTTCAGAGTGCAGGTACTGTACTTCCCACCTCCAGACCCACAACATTCCCACCCATCCTTCAGAGTGCAGGTACTGTACTTCCCACCTTGTGACCCACAATATTCCCACCCATCCTTCAGAGTGCAGGTACTGTATTTTCCACCTCCAGACCCACAATATTCCCACCCATCCTTCGGAGTGCAGGTACTGTACTTCTCCCCTCCAGACCCGCAACATTCCCACCCATCCTTCAGAGTGCAGGTACTGTACTTCCCACCTCCAGACCCACAACTTTCCCATCCATCCTTCAGAGTGCATGTACTGTATTTCCCACCTCCAGACCTACAATATTCCCACCCATCCTTCAGAGTGTAGGAACTGTACTTCCAACCTCCAGACCCACAATATTCCCACCCATCCTTCAGAGTGCAGGTACTGTACTTCCCACCTCCAGACCCACAACTTTCCCACCCATCCTTCAGAGTGCATGTACTGTACTTTCCACCTCCAGACCCACAATATTTCCAACCACCCTCCAAAGTGCAGGTACTGTATTTCCCACCTCCAGACCTACAATATTCCCACCCATCCTTCAGAGTGTAGGTACTGTACTTACAACCTCCAGACCCACAACATTCCCACCCATCCTTCAGAGTGCATGTACTGTACTTTCCACCTCCAGACCCACAACATTCCCACGCATCCTTCAGAGTGCAGGTACCGTACTTCCCCCCTCCAGACCCACAACATTCCCACCCATCCTTCAGAGTGCAGGTACTGTACTTCCCACCTTCTGACCCACAACATTCCCACCCATCCTTCAGAGTGCAGGTACTGTACTTCCCACCTCCAGACCCACAACTTTCCCACCCATCCTTCAGAGTGCAGGTACTGTACTTCCCACCTCCAGACCCACAACTTTCCCACCCATCCTTCAGAGTGCATGTACTGTACTTTCCACCTCCAGTCCCACAATATTCCCATCCATCCTTCAGAGTGCAGGTACTGTACTTCCATCCTTCAGACCCACAACATTCCCACCCATCCTTCAGAGTGCAGGTACTGTACTTCCCACCTTCTGACCCACAACATTCCCACCCATCCTTCAGAGTGCAGGTACTGTACTTCCCACCTCCAGACCCACAACTTTCCCACCCATCCTTCAGAGTGCATGTACTGTACTTTCCACCTCCAGTCCCACAATATTCCCATCCATCCTTCAGAGTGCAGGTACTGTACTCCTCACCACCCAACCCACAACATTCCCACCCATCCTTCAGAGTTCAGGTACTGTACTTCCATCCTTCAGACCCACAACATTCCCACCCATCCTTCAGAGTGCAGGTACTGTACTTCCCACCTTCTGACCCACAACATTCCCACCCATCCTTCAGAGTGCAGGTACTGTACTTCCCACCTCCAGACCCACAACATTCCCACCCATCCTTCAGAGTGCAGGTACTGTACTTCTCACCACCCAACCCACAACATTCCCACCCATCCTTCAGAGTGCAGGTACTGTACTTCCATCCTTCAGACCCACAATATTCCCATCCATCCTTCAGAGTGCAAGTACTGTACTTTCCACCTCCAGACCCACAATATTCTCAACCATCCTTCAGAGTGCAGGCACTGTACTTCCAACCTCCGGACCCACAATATCCCCACCCATCCTTCAGAGTGCAGGCACTGTACTTCCAACTTCCGGACCCACAATATCCCCACCCATCCTTCAGAGTGCAGGCACTGTACTTCCAACTTCCGGACCCACAATATCCCCACCCATCCTTCAGAGTGCAGACACTGTACTTCCCACCTCCATACCCACAATATCCTCACCCATCCTTCAGACTGTAGGTATCGTGCACCACACTGGCACTCAACCCCAACTTACTACATTATTACAACTAATCATACAAAAAAACTAATGAAGCAAATATATGATACAAATAACTGCAGTTACTCTTGACAGTTAAGTCAATCACATTGCAATCTCATTACATTAATTAGGTCAACCTTACACACAGCTGATCCCGACTTCAAGTAAAAAAATTACCTCGGCTCTCCCAGCTTCACAGTGATTACTTCCATTGATAGTGACGTCAGGTGATAGGCCAGCCCATGATTTATTCCCGTGCTAAGATGAATAATTATCAGATACTAAAAATATTGTTATGTACTGACAACGTACAAAGATATATGATAGGAAGTAATGTTTGAGGTTTTATTACTGTTGTTGCTTGTACTACCACTGGTATTGGTGGGCGAGACACAGCCACATTAAATGTCTGAACACAACCGTAACAAATATCTAAATACGACCGTTATAAATGTCTTAACATAGCTGTTATAAATGTCTTAACAAAGCCTCAATAAGCGTTTTAATACAGCCAAAATAAATGTCTTACTAGTTACACATGTGTCCATTTACCTCTCACACATTGCTGCCACTCTTAAGAATAATGAATGACGAAATACTCAAGTAGTTTGATTCATGAAGAGTAACAATCACAATAGTTCAGAAAATACACAAGTTGTTTCTACTGGGACAAAGTTTCACTCTGAAGTAAACCTCTCCCTACACACACTCTCAGGTTACGTCAGGTTCATCAAGAATCAGGATGCTTCCTGACGCGGGTCTTAGTCATATAATGATCCAACGTTGGAACTTTTAGACATCTGACCGGGGCCTTCTGCTGGCCTGCTGGTCAACCCCTCTAAAAATTGGGGTTATATGTTTTCAACACACACACACACACACGCACACACACACACACACACACACACACACACACACACACACACACACACACACACACACACACACACACACACACACACACACACGCACACACAGAGCGATCAGTGAAGATGCGGGGCCAGGAGCTGAGTCTCGACCCCTGCAACCACAATTAGGTGAGTATAATTAGGTGAGTACACGCACACACTTGTTCAGTCTCACCAACGTCACTGCTCCTGGCACAGCATGAATGCTGTTGGTCTTGTCCGAGGACATACGGAGGTGTTTTCAAGCCAATTTCATTCTCATCCCTGTTTGGTGTATTAGCAGCATGCATATATTATTGTAACCACGAACGAGTGGAATATATCAATAAGAACACTGCACTAGCCAAGGATTCGAAACCAAGAGTAATACCGTAGCTGCGCGCTTGGTTCTTGTAGGATTGGGTGGTCCTGTGGGTTAAGGCTTCATGTGGTTCTCGTACACAATATCGGGCTAGTACAACATGGGTTCGAATCCTTCGCTAGTGCAGTGTTCTTATTGATCAATACCACTCGTTCGTGGTTACAATAATATATATATATATATATATATATATATATATATATATATATATATATATATATATATATTTATTTATTTATTTTGAGGCTCAGGTTAGGGTGTGTAGAAGAGAGGGAGATTACTTCCCGGCAAAAGTAGGTCTTAGACAGGGATGTGTAATGTCACCATGGTTGTTTAATATATTTATAGATGGGGTTGATTAGGGGTGGAATTAAATTATGAGGAATCAAATACAAAATAGGAGTTGACACAGTTACTTTTTTGCTGATGATACTGTGCTTATGGGAGATTCTAAAGAAAATTTGCAAAGGTTAGTGGACGAGTTTGGGAGGGTGTGTAAAGGTAGAAAGCTGAAAGTGAAAATAGATAAGAATAAGGTGACGAGGGTATCAAATGATTTAGATAAAGAAAATTGGATATCACATTGGAGAGAGGGATTATGGAAGAAGTGAATGTTTTCAGATATTTGGGAGTTGACGTGTTAGCGGATGGGTTTATGAAGGATGAGGTTAACCATAAAATTGATGAAGGAAAAAAGGTGAGTGGTGCGTTGAGGTATATGTGAAGACAAAGAACGTTATCTATGGAGGCAAAGAAGGGAATGTATGAAAGTATAGTGGTACCAACTCTCTCATGTGGGTGTGAAGCTTGGGTTGTAAATGTTGCAGCGAGGAGGCGGTTGGAGACAGTGGAAATGTCCTGTCTAAGAACAATGTGTTGTGTAAATATTATGCAGAAAATTCGGAGTGTGGAAATTAGGAGAAGATGTGGAGTTAATAGAAGCATTAGTCAGAGGCCTGAAGATGGGTTGTTGAGGTGGTTTGGTCATTTAGAGAGAATGGATTAAAGTTGAATGACATGGAGATAAAATTAGTCAACTATTTAATTTGAAATGTCTACAAATCACACAGATGCCTACATGGTTCGTGCCTGGTCTTGTGGCTCTTGAATAATATATGTTTATGTATTCAAGCAAAAAAAAAAAAGTTTGACTATTCAAGATATACATGTTCCAGAACACGACTAGTAAAGCAACGTTTCGCTCTAAGCAGAGCATTATCAAGATATGATTACTGATAGCTCCACAGAGCAGATTTTGTCGTGTAGACCTGAGCTGTGAAAATTCTTCTCCATAAAACTAGTAATTTGACTTCTTAATGCCTCTCTCAAAGACTTTTACGATGTATGATGTCAGCACGAGGATCTTCATAGTAACAGCGCTCTGCTGATCCTTTTGAAAAGTGAGACTTCCCCAGCGGAAGGTTCCTTGATGCTGGCGAAAGACTTCATACAAGGAATTGTAGCCATCCTCTCTCTCCTTGAATGAATCAAGGGTCATTGCGTCACGTTTCCCAGGCGTCGTGACCACTATGAGTTTAACTCTTGCACAAGAATACATTAGAATACAACGAAGTGCTCCAGTCCTCATGGCTTTTAGGATCTCAGGAATCTAAGCTAAGTGTGTGTGTGTGTGTGTACTCACCTAGTTGTACTCACCTAGTTGAGGTTGGAGGGGCCGAGTCCAAGCTCCTGGCCCCGCCTCTTCACTGATTGCTACTAGGTCACTCTCCCTGAACCGTGAGCTTTATCATACCTCTGCTTAAAGCTATGTATGGATCCTGCCTCCACTACATCGCTTCCCAAACTATCCACTTCCTGACTACTCTGTGGCTGAAGAAATACTTCCTAATATCCCTGTGATTCATCTGTGTCTTCAACTTCTAACTGGTTCCCCTTGTTGCTGTGTCCAGTCTCTGGAACATCCTGTCTTTGTCCACCTTCTAAAATTCCTCTCAGTATTTTGTATGTCGTTATCATGTCCCCCCTATCTCTCCTGTCCTCCAGTGTCGTCAGGTTGATTTCCCTTAACCTCTCCTCGTAGGACATACCTCTTAGCTCTGGAACGAGTCTTGTTGCAAACCTTCGCACTTTCTCTAGTTTCTTTACGTGCTTGGCTAGGTGTGGGTTCCAAACTGGTGCCGCATACTCCAATATGGGCCTAACGTACACGGTGTACAGGATCCTGAACGATTCCTTATTAAGATATCGGAATGCTGTTCTGAGGTTAGCTAGGCGCCCATATGCTGCAGCAGTTATTTGGTTGATGTGCGGTTCAGGAGATGTGCCTGGTGTTATACTCACCCCAAGATCTTTTTCCTTGAGTGAGGTTTGTAGTCTCTGGCCCCCTAGACTGTACTCTGTCTGCGGTCTTCTTTGCTCTTCCTCAATCTTCATGACTTTGCACTTGGTATGGTTGAACTCCAGGAGCCAATTGCTGGACCAGGTCTGCAGCCTGTCCAGATCCCTTTGTAGTTCTGCCTGGTCTTCGATCGAATGAATTCTTCTCATCAACTTCACGTCATCTGCAAACAGGGACACTTCGGAGTCTTCCGTCATGTTGTTCACAAATACCAGAAACAGCACTGGTCCTAGGACTGACCCCTGTGGGATCCCGCTGGTCACAGGTGCCCACTCTGACACCTCGCCACGTACCATGACTCGCTGCTGTCTTCCTGACAAGTATTCCCTGATCCATTGTAGTGCCTTCCCTGTTATCCCTGCTTGGTCCTCCAGTTTTATGCAATAATCTCTTGTGTGGAACTATGTCAAACATCTTCTTTCAGTCCAAGAAAATGCAATCCACCCACCCCTCTCTCTCTTGTCTTACTGCTGTCACAATGTCATAGAACTCCAGTAGGTTTGTGATACAGAATACCCCTCTCTGAAACCATGTTGGCTGCTGTTGATTAGATCATTCCTTTCTAGGAGTTCCACCACACTTCTCCTGATAATCTTCTCCATGACTTTGCATACTATACATGTCAGTGACACTAGTCTGTAGTTTAGTGCTTTTTATCTGTCTCCTTTTTTAAAGATTGGGACTACATTTGCTGTCTTCCATGCCTCAGGCAATCTCCCTGTTTCGATACATGTATTGAATATTGTTGTTAGGGGTACACATAGCACCTCTGCTCCCTCTCTCTATCCGGCCCCATAGCCTTTGAGGTATCTAGCTCATTCAGAAGCCTCTTCATTTCTTCCTCGGTTGTGTGTACTGTGTCCAGTACTTGGTGGTGTGCCCCACCTCTCCTTCTTTCTGGAGCCCCTTGTGTCTCCTCTGTGATCACTTCTTTGAATCTCTTGTTAAGTTCCTCACATACTTCATGGTCATTTCTTGTTGTCTCTCCTCCTTCCTTCCTTCCTTAGCCTGATTACCTGGTCCTTGACTATTGTTTTCCTCCTGATGTGGCTGTATAACAGCTTCGGGTCAGATTTGGCTTTCGCTGCTATGTCGTTTTCAAACTGTCGTTGGGCCTCCCTTCTTAACTGTGCATATTCATTTCTGGCTCTACGACTGTTCTCCTTATTCTCCTGGGTCCTTTGCCTTCTATATTTCTTCCATTCCCTAGCACACTTGGTTTTTGCCTCCCTGCACCTTTGGGTGAACCATGGGTTCATCCTGGCTTTTTCATTATTCGTGTTACCCTTGGGTACAAACCTCTCCTCAGCCTCCTTGCACATTGTTGCTACATATTCCATCATCTCATTAACTGGCTTCCCTGCCAGTTCTCTGTCCCACTGAACCCCGTTCAGGAAGTTCCTCATTCCTGTGTAGTCCTCTTTCTAGTAGTTTAGCTTCATTCGTCCTGGCCTTCCTGCTTCCCCCTCCACTTGTGTATTCGAAGCTTAAAACTACATGATCGCTGGCCCCAAATGGTCTTTCATATGTGATGTCCTCAATATCTGCACTACTTGCTGGTTCATCCTCTGCTCTCTCTCTCTCTCTTGTAGTGTCCCTTACATGTTGGTACATGAAGTTTTCCAGTACCACCTCCATCATCTTAGCCCTCCATGTATCTTGGCCCCCATGTGGCTCCAAGTTCTCCCGATCGATCTCCTTGTGGTTAAAGTCACCCATGATCAGGAGCTTTACCCTGCATACATGAGCTCTTCTGACCACTGCAGCCAGTGTGTCAACCATTGCTTTATTGCTCTCGTCATACTCTTGCCTTGGCCTCCTGCTGTTCTGTGGTGGGTTATACATCACTGCAATTACCACCTTGGAACCTCGAGAGTGAAGCGTTCCCTCTATGTAATCGCTTGCTTCTCCGTTGTCTCCTCTCTCCAGCTCATCAAAATTCCATCGGTTTTTGACCAGCAGTGCCACTCCTCCATCCCCCGTGTTCCCTCTGTCTTTCCTCAGGATCTGGTATCCCGTTGGAAAGATGGCATCTGTTATCATACCTGTAAGCTTGGTTTCTGTGAGAGCTATGATGTCTGGTGATGCCTCTTTGACTCTTTTGTGCCACTCCTCCCACTTATTTGTTATTCCATCAGTGTTTGTGTACCATACCTTCAGTTTCCTTTCCAACACTGTGGTATGGGGGCCTGTGAGAGTGGGAGACCTGGTAGCATACTCTGGGATTCTATAGCTGGGTGTTGGGTGGAAGCTGTGAGTATGGATTGAAGTTTGTGTTGGGATGGTGGAATTGGCTGTGGGGTTCTGAGGATAGTTCTGTGTGTGCTTGCCCTTGCTGCTCTGTCCTGCTCTGATTGACCTCTGGTGGTTCCATCCTTGTCTCCTTTTCTAGCTCCTTTTGCTTTTTTGTCCTCTCTCCCAGCTGCTGTCATTCTGTTTGTGTTCCGTCTCTGTCTAGGAACACCCTCTTGTACTCTTCCAAGTATTTCAACTGTGGTTTCTCTTGGAAGATCCTGTTCTGCACTATTTCTGTCCTGAGAATCAGTTTGATTTGTCGTTTTCTTCACTTCAAGTACCCCCCTATTCTCTGAAAATTTACAATCTTGTCCATGTCTTCTTCACCTATTTCCGTGATGATGTTCTCAATCTCCTTTCTTTCTGCCTGCCGTCTTTCAGTGTGTGTCCTTTCCTTTCTCTCCTGAAGCCCATGAATAAACACTGATTTTTGCCCTTTCCTCCTCCCATTGCCTCTCCCTCTGTGACTCTGGTTCCTGCCTGTATGTGGTCATGCTCTTGGTAGCATGGTTGTGCCTCTGCATTTGATCTATCACCCTCTCCATCTGCACCCAGCTGCTCTCCCCTTTCACTCCTTAGCTCTTCTTGGCAGGCTGAAATGTCTCTAGCATAATTCATATCTCCTTCCTTCCTGTTCAGTCTCTCAGCTTCATATGCTGTGTCTTCTCTGGTCAATGCCCCTGTAACTTGCTTCAGCCTCATCTTCTACGACCCTTATCCTGGCTACTGCAGTTTCGACTTGTGCCTTCCAATTCTTCTTCTCCTTCTCCAACCTCTTTTCTAATTTCACAGAAAGCTCTGTTTCCATTTTTTCAGAAAGCTCTCCTAATTTTCTCTCCCACTCTTGTTCCATCCTTTTCCACTGTTCCTCCATCCACTCCTCCCTACCAGAACCATTGTCATCTGATCCCTGGCTCCTTTGAGTCCCCACCATTTTTTCTTTTTTTTTTCTTCTTTTTTCCTTTTTCTTCCCTTTCTTTATTCTTTTTTCTTTTTTTTTGAAAGAGAAAAGAGTGAGAGAGAAAGAGAGAGAAGGGAAAGGTACAAGGAGAGAGAGAGGGGGAGAGTGAGAAGGGAAAAGGGGAGAGAGAGAAAGAGAGAGAGAGAGAGAGAGAGAGAGAAAGAGAGAAAGAGAGAGAGAGAGAGAAGGAAAAGAGAGAGAAGGGAAAGGTAGAAGGAGAGAGGGGGAGAGTGAGAAGGGAAAATGGGGGAGAGTGTGAGAGAGAGAGAGAGGGGGAGAGAGAGATAGAGAGAGAGAGAGAGAGAGAGAGAGAGAGAGAGAGAGAGAGAGAGAGAGAGAGAGAGAGAGAGAGAGAGAGAGAGAGAGAGAGAGAGAAGAGAGGGGGCAAAGAGAGGGGAGAGAGAGGGGGAGAGAGAGGGGGAGACACAGGGGAGAAGGGGAGAGAGGGGGAGATGGAAGAGAGAGAGGATAGGGGGAGAGAGAGGGAAGGAGGGGAGAGAGAGAGATGGGAAATGGGAGAGGGGAGAGATAATGACAGGGGGAAAGATGTTAGACGGGGGGAGGTGTGAGAGGGAAGAAATGTTAGAGGGGAGAGATGGGAGAGGGGAGAGAGAGAGATAGGTAGAGAGAGAGAGGCAGAGAGATAGATAGTGAGAGAGAGATAGGTAGTGAGAGAGAGAGAGATAGGTAGAGAGAGATAGGTAGAGAGATGTAGAAAGATAGGTATTGAGAGAGAGAGAGAGAGAGAGGATAGTGGATAGAGGAATGATAGTTGAATGTGTGTGTGTGTGTGTGTGTGTGTGTGTGTGTGTGTGTGTGTGTGTGTGTGTGTGTGTGTGTGTGTGTGTGTGTGTGTGTGTGTGTGTGTGTGTGTGTGTATGTGTGTGTGTGTGTGTATGTGTGTGTGTATGTGTGTACATGTGTGTGTACTTACCTAGTTGAGGTTGCAGTGGTCGAGTCCGAGCTCCTGGCCCAGCCTCTTCACTGAGTGTGTGTGTGTGTGTGTGTGTGTGTGTGTGTGTGTGTGTGTGTGTGTGTGTGTGTGTGTGTGTGTGTGTGTGTGTGTGTGTGTGTGTGTGTGTGTGCGTGTGTGTGTGTGTGTGTGTGTGCGCGTATGTGTGTGTATGTACTCACCTAATTCACCTAACTGTGACTGCAGGGGTCGAGACTCAGCTCCTGGCCCCGCGTCTTCACTGATTGCTACTAGGTCCTCTCTCTCTCTGCTTTCTGAGCTTTATCAAACCTCTTCTTAAAACTATGTATGGTTCCTGCCTCCACTTCTTCACTTGCTAGGCTATTCCACTTCCTGACGAGTCTATGACTGAAGAAATACTTCCTAACGTCCTAATCGTCTGAGTCTTCAGCTTCCAGTTGTGACCCCTTGTTCCTGTGTCCCCTCACTGGAACATCCTATCTTTGTCCACCTTTTCTATTCCCCGCAGTATCTTGTATGTCGTTATCATGTCTCCCCTGACCCTTCTGTCCTCAAGTGTCGTCAGTCGGATTTCCCTCAACCTTTCCTCGTACGACATTCCCCTGAGCTCTGGGACTAGCCTTGTTGCAAACCTTTGTACTTTCTCTAACTTCTTGACGTGCTTGACCAGGTGTGGGTTCCAGACTGGTGCTGCATACTCCAGTATGGGCCTAACATACACAGTGTACAGTGTCTTGAATGATTCCTTATTAAGGTATCGGAACGCTATTCTCAGGTTTGCCAGGCGCCCGTATGCTGCAGCAGTTATTTGGTTGATGTGTGCCTCCGGTGACGTGCTCGGTGTTATGTGTGTGTGTATGTGTGTGTGTGTGTGTATGTGTGTGTGTGTGTGTGTGTGTGTGTGTATGTGTGTGTGTGTGTGTATGTGTGTGTGTGTGTGTGTGTGTGTGTGTGTGTGTGTGTGTGTGTGTGTGTGTGTGTGTGTGTGTGTGTGTGTGTGTGTGTGTGTGTGTGTGTGTGTGTGTGTGTGTGTGTGTGTGTGGAGAGACAGAGACAGTACAGGGTGGTGTGGAGAGGAGGGTAGGAATATTCTCTCAGTAATATCCTTGGCTATCGAGTCCTTTGGATCTAAATTGCGTGTAGAGAGCTGGATAATTATATTGCCTCCTACCTTCTCTGTATATTACTGCTGTTGTTCCTACTGCTTCGGCTTTTGCTGCTGCTTCACGTTTGGATGCTGCTATTTTAACAGCTGTTGATCCCGCCTCTGCTTCTTGTAATGCTGCTACAGTCCTTTTTACACCTATTTCCTCGTCTTCGTACTATTGCTGCTGTTGATGCTGCTAGTGTTATTATTGCCGCAGCTTCGTCTGCTGCTACTACTGTGTGTTTGTCCCCCCTTAACTCCTACAATATGCTTCACAAGGAAACATTTTAAAGTACAAGTTACTAATAAATAAAGCCAGATGGCTTCTGAGCATGGAAATTAACACGTGTGAGTCCCATCACTATCACACACACACACACACATTTTCTTGGACTGTAAAAAGGTGTTTGGCACAGTTCCACACAACAGATTAGTGCAAAAGCTGGAGGACCAAGCAGGGAATACTTGTCAGGAAAACAGCAGCAAGTCATGGTAGGTAGAGAGGTGTCAGAGTGGGCTCATGTAACGAGCCGGGTTCCACAGGGATCAGTCCTAGGACCAGTGCTGTTTCTGGTAATTGTGAACGACATGACAGAAGGAATAGACTCAAAAGTGTCCCTGTTTGCAGATTTGCAGTCATGAAGATTGAGGAAGGGCAAAGATCACAGACGGAGTACAGTCTAGGGGGCCAGAGACTACAAACCTCACTCCAGGAAAAGGATCTTGGGGTGAGTATAACACCGGGCATATCTTCTGAGGCGCATATCAACCAAATAACTGCTGCAGCATACGGGCGCCTAGCAAACCTAAGAACAGCTTTCCGATATCTTAATAAGGAGTCATTCATGTCCCTGTACACTGTGTACGTTAGGCCCATATTGGAGTATGCAGCGCCAGTTTGGAACCCTCACCTAGCCGAGCATGTAAGGAAACTAGAGAAAGTGGAAAGTTTCGCAAGAAGACTAGTTCCTGAGCAAAGGGTTATGTCCTACAAGGAAATGTTAAGGGAAATCGACTTGACGACGCTGCAAGACAGGAGAGATAGGGAGGATATGATAGCGACATATAAAATACTGATAGGAATCGACGAGGTGGGCAGAGACAGGATGTTCCAGAGATGGGACACAGCAACAAGGGGACACAGTTGGAAGTTGAAGACTCAGATGAACCCCAGATGTTAGGAAGTATTTCTTCAGTCACAGAGTTTTCAGCAAGTGGAAAAGTCTTGAAAGTGATGTAGTGGAGGCAGGATTCATACATAGCTTTAAAAAGAGGTATGATAAAGCTCATAGAGCGGGAAGAGTGACCGAGTAGCGGCCAGTGAAGAGGGGGGGCCAAGAGGTGTGACTTGACCCCTGCAACCACAACTAGATGAGTACAACTAGATGAGTACATACACACACACATGCATGCATGCATGCAAACACACACACACACACACACACACACACATGGTGATGGTGGACACACTGGCTGAGGTGGCAAGAAGAGCTCACTCGAGCTGAGCAAAGTTACTGGTAATGGGCGATTTCAACCACAGGGAGATCGACTGGGAAAACCTGGAGCCACATGGGGGTCCCGAAACATGGAGAGCCAAGATGATGGATGTGGTACTTGAAAACCTCATGTATCAACATGTCAGGGACACAACCAGAGAGAGAGGGGAGGATGAGCCAGCAAGACTGGATCTTGTGTTCACCCTGAGCAGTTCAGACATTGAGGACATCACTTACGAGAGGCCCCTTGGAGCTAGCGATCATGTGGTTCTGAGTTTTGACTATATAGTAGAGTTACAAGTGGAGAAGGTAACAGGAACTGAAGGGGACAGGCCAAACTATAAAAGGGGGACTACACAGGTATGAGAAACTTCCTGCAGGAGGTTCAGTGGGACAGAGAAATGGTAGGAAAATCAGTAAACGAGATGATGGAATATGTGGCAACAAAGTGCAAGGAGGCAGAGGAAAGTTTTGTTCCCAAGGGAAACAGAAATAATAGGAAGACCAAAAACGAGTCCTTGGTTTACCCGAAGGTGTAGGAGGCAAAAACTAAGTGCAACAGAGAATGGAAAAGGTACAGGAGGCATAGGACCCAGGAAAACAAGGAGATTAGTAGAAGAGCCAGAAACGAGTATGCGCAGATAAGGAGGGAGGCCCAGCGACAGTATGAAAACGACATAGCATCGAAAGTCAAATCTGACCCGAAACTGCTGTATAGCCACATTAGGAGGAAGACAACAGTCAAGGACCAGGTGATAAGGCTGAGGAAAGAAGGTGGAGAACTCACAAGAAACGATCAAGAGGTATGTGAGGAGCTCAACACGAGATTTAAGGAAGTATTTACAGTAGAGACAGGAAGGACTCTGGGGGGACAGACCAGATGGGGACACCAGCAAGGAATACACCAACAAGTGTTGGACGACAATACATACAGATGAGGAGGAGGTGAAGAAACTGCTAAGGGACATCGATACCTCAAAGGCAATGGGACCGGACAACATCTCTCCGTGGGTCCTTAGAGAGGGAGCAGATATGTTGTGCGTGCCACACACACACACACACACACATCCCTGGAAACTGGGCAACTACCTGAGGTATGGAAGACGGCAAATGTAGTTCCCATTTTCAAAAATGGAGACAGAAAAGAGGCACTAAACTATAGACCTGTGTCATTGACGTGTATAGTATGCAAAATTATGGAGATTATCAGGAGGAGAGTGGTGGAGCACCTGGAACGGAACAGGAGTATAAATGCCAACCAGCACGGATTCACGGAAGGCAAATCCTGTGTCACAAACCTTCTGGAGTTTTATGATAAAATAACAGAAGTAAGACAAGAGAGAGAGAGGGGTGGGTTGATTGCATCTTCTTGGACTGCAAGAAGGCCTTTGACACAGTTCCTCACAAGAGATTAGTGCAGAAGCTAGAGCATCAGGCGCATATAACAGGAAGGGCACTGCAATGGATCAGAGAATACCTGACAGGGAGGCAACAACGAGTCATGGTACGTAATGATGTATCACAGTGGGCACCTGTGACGAGCGGGGTCCCACAGGGGTCGGTCCTAGGACCAGTGCTATTTTTGGTATATGTGAACGACATGACGGAAGGGTTAGACTCAGAAGTGTCCCTGTTTGCAGATGATGTGAAGTTAATGAGGAGAATTAAATCTGATGAGGACCAGGCAGGACTTCAAAGAGACCTGGACAGACTGGACACCTGGTCCAGCAAATGGCTTCTCGAATTTAATCCTGCCAAATGCAAAGTCATGAAGATAGGGGGAAGGGCACACACACACCACACACAGAGTATAGGCTAGGTGGCCAAAGACTGCAAACCTCACTCAAGGAGAAAGATCTTGGGGTGAGTATAACACTGAGCATGTCTCCGGAAGCACACATCAATCAGATAACTGCTGCAGCATATGGGCGCCTGGCAAACCTGAGAACAGCATTCCGATACCTTAGTAAGGAATCATTCAAGAGACAGGATGTTCCAGGGAGGGGACACAGAAACAAGACACACACACACACACATAGCATCGAGAATCAAGACTGACCCGAAACTGTTGTATAGCCACATCAGGAGGAAGACAACAGTCAAAGACCAGGTGATCAGATTAAGGACAGAAGGTGGAGAACTCACAAGAAATGATCAAGAGGTATGTGAGGAGCTAAACAGGAGATTTAAGGAAGTTTTTACAGTAGAGACAGGAAGGGCTGTGGGAAGACAGCACAGAAGGGAACATCAAGAGGGAATATACCAACAAGTGTTGGATGACATACGAACAACCAAGGAGGAGGTGCAGAAGCTGCTAAGTGACCTTGATACCTCAAAGGCAATGGGACCGGACAACATCTCCCCATGGGTCCTTAGAGAAGGAGCAGAGATGCTGTGCGTGCCTCTAACCACAATCTTCAACACATCCCTTGAAACTGGGCAACTACCTGAGAAATGGAAGACAGCAAATGTAGTCCCCATATTTAAGAAAGGAAACAGAAACGAGGCACTAAACTACAGACCTGTGTCTCTGACATGTATTGTGTGCAAAATCATGGAGATTATCAGGAGGAGAGTGGTCGAACACCTGGAACGGAACAAGATTACAAATGAAAACCAGCATGGGTTCATGGAAGGCAAATCTTGTATCACAAACCTCCTGGAGTTTTATGACAAGGTAACAGAAGTAAGACACGAGAGAGAGGGGTGGGTAGATTGCGTTTTCCTAGACTGCAGGAAGGCCTTTGACACAGTTCCCCACAAGAGATTAGTGCAGAAGCTGGAGGATCAGGCACATGTAACAGGGAGGGCACTGCAATGGATCAGGGAATACCTGACAGGGAGGCAGCAACGAGTCATGGTACGTGAAGAGGTATCACAGTGGGCGCCTGTGACGAGCGGGGTCCCACAGGGGTCAGTTCTAGGACCCGTGCTATTTTTGATGTATGTGAACGACATGATAGAAGGAATTGACTCTGAAGTGTCCTTATTCGCAGATGATGTGAAGTTGACGAAAAAAATTAAATCGGATGAGGATGAGGCAGGACTGCAAAGAGACCTGGACATGTGGTCCAGTAACTGGCTTCTCGAATTCAATCCTGCCAAATGCAAAGTAATGAAGATCGGGGAGGGGCAAAGAAGACCGCAGACAGAGTATAGGCTAGGTGGACAAAGACTACAGACCTCACTCAGGGAGATAGACCTCTGGGTGACCATAACACCGAGCACGTCACCGGAGGCACACATCAACCAAATAACTGCTGCAGCATACGGGCGCCTGGCAAACATGAGAATAGCGTTCCGATACCTTAATAAGGAATGGTTCAAGACACTGTACGCTGTGTATGTTAGGCCCATACTGGAGTATGCAGCACCAGTCTGGAACCCACACCTGGTCAAGCACGTCAAGAAGTTAGAGAAAGTACAAAGGTTTGCAACAAGGCTAGTCCCATAGCTCAGGGGAACGTCATTCGAGGAATGCTTGAGGGAACTCGAACTGACGACACTGGAGGACAGAAGGGTCAGGGGAGACATGATAACGACATACAAGATACTGCGGGGAATAGACAAGGTGGACAGAGATAGGATGTTCCAGAGAGGGGACACAGGAACAAGGGGTCACTTCCTGACGACTCTATGAGTCGTCAGGAAGTGGAATAGCCTAGCAAGTGAAGTAGTGGAGGCAGGAACCATACATAGTTTTAAGAAGAGGTATGATAAAGCTCAGGAAGCATAGAGAGAGAGGACCTAGTACCGATCAGTGAAGAGGCGGGGCCAGGAGCTGAGTCTCGACCACTGCAACCAGAATTAGGTGAGTACAATTAGGTGAGTACACACACACACACTCCCCCACACATTGTTACTCTTATTGCATATGTAAAATAGCATGTGACAAGTGACAAGTGTGGTAAATAAGGACTAAAACCGGTTATGGGAATAGATTAATTGAAGAGAAGAACAGAGAGCAAGGGGCAGCGAGAGTCATCGTACAGCTGCAGCAGCGGAATCAGACGACACCTCTGCCAGGTGAAATGTACAAATCATCTATGCTTGTGGTCAAAGGGGATGTTGAGTGATGCAGCTGGCCCTGCAGTCGCTGGTAGATGGTGACACAAACCCTGCTCCGGAGTGATTATCATACATACATACTTAGCATTTAGAAGGAAGATAAAATTGGTAGGCGCAAGGAAAATAGATGACCTTGGTAGGATGCATGCACGTGCAGGAGTAGGCGCAGGGAAATAGGACTGGAACTGACAGAAATTTTAAGCACACGAAGACAGTGAACAGTGCGAACCAAGTGATTGGGTACATATGTAGAACAAATGTTGTACATACGTGGGTATATGAAGGACTCATAACAACCCAAACACATGTACACATGTTTCAGGCTTGTAGAAGCTGAGTATTAGTGCTATCAGTGTTATCATTGTTATTATTAGTATTACTATTAGTATGTTGTTAGTATATTGATACATAGAAGGGTGAGGTGCAGCTAAGTGAGGAGGATTATTTCTGGGCACACAAGATTGATGAACTGAACACATCGACTCAAGGTTGAGGGACTGATTACCTCATTCTCGTCCTGTTCTTCAAGTTTCTCTTACGTATGGACTGATGAAGCCACTGTGTGGCGAAACGTTTCCTCAATAAAGAGACCCAAGAGTTGCACATGTGTCTAATTTATCAACATGTCGGTTCTCTGAACCATTCATCTACAAACACATAAGCATAAATGGTCTCTCCCCTTCCCCCTCAAGGTTTCCCACCCTCACAGTCTCCCCTCCCTACCCGTACTCTGGCCCACCAGAGTCCACCACTCCACCCACTCAGGCATTCTCCCTCTCCCCTCATATCCCCACCCACCTACAGAAACCCTACCTCTCTCGACCCTCTGCAATCAAAAGTAGGTGAGTACACTGCAACTGGACACACTCAACACCACAGGAGCACAGGAGCTGAGTATTGACCCCTGCAACTACAATGAGGTGAGTACATGGGAACACACATGGGCATAGTCTTTGACTGTTAGGGCCTCCCCACCTACTTTCCTTCTCCTCTTGCCCCTCCCCCTTACCTCCTTTTCCCTCTGGTACCCCTCCTACTTTCTACCCCTCCATCACTCTCCTTGTCCCTCTCCCCATCTCTCTTCCCCTTACAACCCTCCACTCCCTCCCCACACAAACACACTCCCACTCCCCATCTCTCTCTCCATCTCTCTCTCTCTCTCTCTCTCTCTCTCTCTCTCTCTCTCTCTCTCTCTCTCTCTCTCTCTCTCTCTCTCTCTCTCTCTCTCTCTCTCTCTCTCTCTCTCTCTCTCTCTCCTTTCATCTCCTCTCTTTTCCCTCTCCCTCCCTCCCCCATTCCCCTCTCTTTTCCTTCCTCCCTTCCACCCCTTTTCCCCCTAGTCCCCTTCCTACTCTTTCTCCACCCCTCCATCACTCTTCCCATCCTTCTCCCCTCCTCTCTTACCCCTCACAAACACACAACTACAGCCCATAACCCATTAAAGAAAAGAAAGGTGGTTCAGAAGGGAACTTGAAGTCCCAAGGAATCAGAGGAGAATGGTTCTGGTAAGGAAGAATGGATGGAAGAGCAATGCAAAAGGATGAAACAAGAGTGGGAGAGCACACTAGAAGAGCTTTCTGCAAAAATGGAGAAAAGGATGGAGGCAGATCTCTCTGTGACATTGGAAGAGGTTGAAGGAGGAGAAGAAAAATTGGGAGTCACAAGTTGAAGCTGCAGTATCCTGGATAAGGGTCCTAGAATATGAAGTATATAGGCTGAAGCGAGTTACAGGGGTATTGACAAGAGGAGACACATCATCTGAAGCTGGTACACCCCTACTGAATGAGGATCCCAATGGGAAGGAAGGAGACAGAAATTACGCTAAGGCCCTATCAGCCCACCAAGGAGGGCCGAGGAATGAAGGGGAAGAGCAACTGGGAGTGGGGATGGTGGTGGGGGATGGGGGTGAAGGTGGAGAGGGGGTTAGGTCATATGTAGAGGCACGACCATGACACCAAGAGCTACCGGAATAAATAAGGAAGAAATTGGCCATATACAAACAGGAACCAGAGACACAGAGAGAAAGGCAATGAGAGGAGGAGAGGGCGAAGTCAGTGTTTATTCATGGGCTTCAAGAGAGCGAAGGAAGGACACACAATGAAAGACATCAGGCAAAAAGAAAAGAGATTGAAAACATCATCAAAAACATAGGCAAAGAGAATATGTCTGAGACTGTAAATTTTCAGAGAATAGGGGAATACTTGAAGGAGAGAAAACGGCCAATCAAGCTGATTTTCAGGAAAGAAACAGTGCAAAACAGAATCCTGCAAGAGAAACCACAGTTGAAGGAATCGTCAGCATACAAGAGGGTGTTTCTAGACTGAGACAGAACAAAAACAGAATGACAGCAGCTGAGGGAGAGGACACAAAAGCAAGAGGAACTAGAAAGACAGACATGGACACAATCAGCAGAGGACATCCAGAGCAGGGCAGAGCAACAAGAGCAAGCACACACAGAACCATCCCCAGAACCCCACAAATAAACAGTAAACCAACACAGACCACACTCTACACTCACAGCCCACACCCCACACTACGCTGTAGAATCTTGCAGCATACTACCAGGTCCCCCACCCTCACAAACCCCCCAAAACACAGTGTTGGAGAAGAAACTGAAGATATGGTAAACCAACGCTGATTTAATAACGAATAAGTGGGAGGAATGGCATAAAAGAGTCAAAGAGGCATCACCTGACATCATAGCCCTCACAGAAACCAAGCTCACAGGGATGATAACAGATGCTATCTTTTCAACGGGTTATCAGATCCTGAGGAAGGGCAGAAGGAACAGAGGGGGTGGAGGAGTGGTACTGCTGATCAAAAACTGATGGGATTTTGATGAGCTGGAGAGAGGAGACAGAGGAGAAGTGAAAGATTACATAAGAAGGCTTCAATCTGGAGGTTCCAAGGTGGTAATTGCAGTGATATACAACCCACCACAGAACAGCAGGAGGCCAAGGCAAGACTATGATTAGAGTACTAGAGCAATAGTTGACACACTGGCTGAAGTGGCCAGAAGGGCTCATGCGAACAGGGTAAAGCTCCTGATCATGGGTGACTTCAACCATAAGGAAATCGATTATAAGAACTTGGAGTCACATGGGGGCCAAGACATGTGGAGGGCTAAGATGATGGAGGTGGTACTGGAAAACCTCATGTACCAACACGTAAGGGACACTACCGGAAAAAGAGGAGAGGATGAACCAGTGAGACTGGACCTAGTATTCACCATGAGTAGTACCGATATTGAGGACATCACATATGAAAGACCCCTTGGTGTAGTAGACAGTCTTTTTAGTATGATAAGATGTTATCTTCATTATAGAATAATAAGAAAATATTATAACCTTTATATTATAATAATAAGGTAAAAGGACCCCAATGGAAATAAGTCACTCTGTCTAACTTTTTTTTGGGTTATCCTAGGTTCTCTACACATATGCTGCTATGTATGATAATCTATGTAACTGTATTTGTGTATACCTGAATAAACTTACTTACTTACTTACTTGAGGCCAATGATCATGTGGTTCTGAGCTTCGGATACATAGTAGAGCTACAAGTGGAGGGGGAAGCAGGAAGGCCAGGACGAATGAAGCCAAACTACAAGAAAGGGGACTACACGGGAATGAAGAACTTCCTGAACGGGGTTCAGTGGGACAGAGAACTGGCAGGGAAGCCAGTTAATGAGATGATGGAATATGTAGCAACAAAATGCAAGGAGACTGAGGAGAGGTTTGTACCCAAGGGTAACAGAAATAACGAGAAATCCAGGATGAGCCCGTGGTTCACCCAAAGGTGCAGAGAGGCCAAAACTAAGTGTGCTAGGGAATAGAAGAAGTATAAAAGGCAAAGGACCCAGGAGAATAAGGAAAGCAGTTGTAGAGTCAGAAATGAATATGCACAGATAAGAAGGGAGGCCCAAAGACAATACGAGAATGATATAGCAGCGAAAGCCAAATCTAACCCAGAGCTGTTGTACAGCCACATCAGGAGGAAAACAACAGTCAAGGACCAGGTAATCAGGCTAAGGAAGGAAGGAGGAGAGAACACAAGAAATGACCGTGACGAGCTCAACATGAGATTAAAAGAAGTGTTCACAGAGGAGACAGAAGGGCCTCCAGAAAGGCGGAGAGGTGGGGTACACCATTAAGTGTTGGACACAATGCATACAACTGAGGAAGAAGTGAAGAGGCTGCTAAGCAAGCTAGATACCTCAAAGGCGATGGGGCCAGATAACATCTCTCCATGGGTCCTGAGAGAGGGAGCAGAGGCGCTTAGTGTATCACTAGCAACTATCTTCAACACATCTATCGACACAGGGCGACTACCAGAAGTATGGAAGACAGCAAATGTAGTCCAAATTTTTAAAAAAGGAGACAGGCATGAAGCATTAAACTACAGATTAGTGTCACTGACGTGTATAGTATGCAAGGTCTTGGAGAAAATTATCAGAAGAGTGGTGGAGCATTAAGAAAGGAATGAGCCTGTCAGTGACAGCCAGCACGGTTTAGGGGATGGGAAATCTTGTCACAAACCTACTGTAGTTCTATGACAGGGTGACAGCAGTAAGACAAGTGAGAGAGAGGGGTGGGTTGATTACATTTTCTTAGACTGTAAGAAGGCGTTTGACCCAGTTCCACACAAGAGATTAGTGCAATAGCTGGAGGACCAGGGAGGGATAACTACAATGGATCAGGGAATACCTGTCAGGAAGACATCAGTGAGTCATGGTACGTGGTGAGGTGTCAAAGTGGGCACTGGTAACAAGCGGGGTGCCACAGGGATCAGTCCTAGAACCGGTGCTGTTTCTTGTATTTGTGAACGATTTGACAGAAGGAATTGACCCTGAAGTGTCCCTGTTTGCAGATTATGTGAAGTTGATGAGAAGAATTCAGTCGAATGAGGACCAGGCTGAACTACAGAGGGATCTCTACAATCTGTAAGCCTGGCCCAGCAACTGGCTCATGGAATTCAACTCCACCAAGTGTAAAGTCATGAAGAATGGAGAAGGGCAAAGAAGACTACAGATGGAGTACAATCTAGGGACCCAGAGCCTACAAACCTTACTCAAGGAAAAGGATCTTCGGGTGAGTATAACACCGGGCACATCTGAGGCGCACATCAACCAAATAACTGCAGCATATGGGTGCCTGACAAACCTAAGAACAGCATTCTGAAATCTTAAAAAACCCTTTACCAGGTAAGACCCAGTGTGCTCGATCTTAAACACGTATTTTGTACATGTCTTCCTACTCCCACCAAGCATCTGGGTTCCCGTTCTCTATTTCTGACCAATCACAAGCCTTCTGTGAGTCACTCGAGGTAAGTGGCGATGGCGTCTGCACGCTTCCCACTGGCGTCACTGAGAGCCTTTTTTTTCCTCGAGTGACACTCATATACTCTTTGATTTTACCCTCTGCAATGTCGGTAAGTTCTGTTTTTTGTGTCTAGTGTGTAAATGAATAGTTTAGGTATATTTTGATATATAATTAAGTCCATGTGAAGCATAATATGAGTGCACCATGCAATTGAAAAAAAGTGCAAAGAAAAAGGTGGTTCCTCCAAAGAGAAGTCTAAATATCTATGTTTTGGAGGAAAGTGTCTCAGATCCAGATGACATGGAATTGCTTGACAGTGGTGATGAATACTTGCCACCAGTTGCAGAGGTGTCAGGTGATTAGGAGCAGGAAGGTAGGCCATCCAAAAAGTCTAAATTAGTCCACAGAAAAAAAGGCATTGCGATCAAGGAGCACCACATGACAAAGAAAAATAATGTCACATCCTAATTTTACTGTACTGTAAGTAAAGTAAATCTATGCATCAAGAAGGAAAGAAATTGCTTCTTAGCCTTTCACTGTAGCACTTAGTGGTCTAGAATGATTGTTCTTTCAGGAAATTCAGGAATATGGGACTTGAAAGTTTTATCCCTTTGCAATGTGTCCATGTTGCTTTTTGGTTCTTTTTGTATTTTTTTATACTTACAAAATGTTTGGAAACAAGTTCCATTTATGTTTGTGATATTGTCTATTTGTATAATAAAATAGAAAAATACTTATTTGGTGTTTTATTAACAATTGCAAATTTGCAACATTCACAATTTTACAACCTTTACCAGGCAGGACCACATACACATGGTCGTTGAATATTGACAAATGAACGAAAACTAATTTTTAGAAATCCATTTATATGGGCTCATTTCCCTTACATTGAGATACTCTATCCACTCATAGGAAATACATTTTGAAATTCGCATTTTCCTAGGCGTACCCTTTACCGGGCATGCCTGGGAGTCATTCAGGACCCTGTGTACACTGTACTTTAGGCCCATGTTGGAGTATGCAGCGCCAGTTTGGAACTTTCACCTAGCCAAGCATGTAAGGAAACTAAAGAAAATGCAAAGGTTTGAAACAAAACTATTCCTGGAACTAACGGGCATGTTCTACGAGGAGAAGTTAAGGGAAATCAACTAGACGACAGTGCAAGACAGGAGAGATAGGGAGGATATGATAACGACATATAAAATACTGAGAAGAATCGACAAGGTGGACAGAGACAAGATATTCCAGAGATGGGACACAGCAAGGGGTCACAGTTGGACGTTGAGGGCTCAGATGAACCACAGGGACGTTAGGAAGTGTTCCTTCAGTCTCAGGAAGTGGAATAGTCTGGGTAGTGATGTAGTGGAGGCAGGATCCACACGTAGCTTTAAAACGAGGTATGATAAAGCTCATAGAGTAGCGGCCAGTAAAGAGGCGGGACCAAGAGCTGTGACTCGACCCCTGAAGCCACAACTAGGTGAGTACACACACACACACACACACATAGTCCCAGTTTTTAAGAAAGATGACAGACAGGCAGCACTAAATTAAACTACAGACCTGTGTCGCTGACATGTATAATACATAAAGTTATTGAGAAGATTGTCAGAAGAGTGGTGGAATACCTTCAATGGATTTTGTTCATGCATGACAACCAACAAGGCTTCAGGGAATGAAAAGCCTGCATCGCAAACCTCCTGGAGTTCTACGATAAGGTACAAAAGTTAGACAGGAGAGAGAGGCATGGGTAGACTGCATCTTCTTGGGCTGTAAGAAGGCTTTCGATACAGTATCACATGAGACAGGTGGAAAAGCTAGACAAGCAGGAAGGAATAGCAGGGAAAGTACTGTAGTGGAGCAGGGAATACCTGATAGGAAGGAAACAACATGTGCTGGTACGTGACGAGGAGTCAGAGTGGGTACATGTGTCGAGTTGGGCTCCCCAAAGATCAGTCCTGGGTTCAGTGCTGTTTCTAGCATATGTGAATGATATGAGAGAAGAGACAAATTAAAAGGTGTCCCTGTTCGTAGACGATGTAAAACTAATGAGTAGAGTACAAGTGGACGAGGATCAGGTAAGCCTGCAAAGAGATCTCGACATGATCAAACAAGTATCAAACGTGCACACTTATGGAACGACTCCGGTACAAAAGTCCCTCTTTGTGCAATATCCCTGACAAGGGCAGAGCGCTAAGTGTAGTGAATATATAACAACTCATAAACACAGTATGGGTGTTCACTGAAATTTGTTCTTAGTCTTACTCACCGAATATTTTTTAAATGAAAACAGATTAATGTGAGAGAAGATGACATTCACTAAAAGATATGTACGAAATAATAAAATCACTAAAAATTATTGCTAAGTTTTAGATTAATTCTCAGTAAAACTCATTTCTTACTATAAGTTACTTGAATTTCTGCAATATTTTTTTTCTGCAAATCGGTTATTGGTTAATACTATTTGTAGTAGTAGATCGACACCATGCCCAGCCCTTCTAGGGTAGGGTAGGTGCCTGAGCCCGAGCCTTTAGCTCATAAGACTGTCATTCCCATTAGCCCCCTTGGGGCGGGGATGGCAGACCAGAGAGGCCTAGCTTGTGGCTAGGCCTGGGGACAGTTGGTCCCAAAGATGAGGAGGTACTTGTGCCTCCTCCCATGGGAGACTTAGGTCTCAGACACTCCCTAAAGAGGGAGCCAAGGCCGGGCCACCACTTGGACAAGGCCCGGGCCGGGAGAATACCGGCGAATCTTTAATAATAATAATAATAATTGTAAGAGTAGGCTTGACTTTTTATTAATATCGCTGCTGTGCAATGCGCCTCTTCTAATCATGCAATGTGCCACTTTTGGCACATGCGCCATAGGTTGGTCATCCTGATCTACACCAATATTTACAATGAAGCTTCAGTCAAACACCAAAGCTTTTGCTCATACATGAGAAAAATAACTAAATTAGTTTAAATGAGCACTCGAGAATATTTCGGTCTCTCAAAAGGTCAGTGCCTGCTAAGCCATATAGTCAAATTTGTGTTGAAGGAATATTCTCAGTACCAAATTTATCAGACCAAGGATACTGTGGAAAATTTTGGATTTTCCCAAATTCAGCATGTGTAAATTTGAATAATACAATAACTGTGTAATAAAATTTGATGCTGATTTGACCCTTTTGAGAAACTTCGAGTAAGGGGGATGTAGAACAGCCAGTAGTGACGCAGGAAAGGAGATGCCATTTGTAATTTGTGGGCACTGGTTGTCGTGGAAAATTCATCTAATAATCCAGCGTCTTCATAGCCAAATTGGAGTTTTTCGGTCTGAATTTGTAATTGGAACCTGTGTTAATGTCCCCATGCTGAAGAATTGGGACAGGAAATTTGTGGAACCTCAAGAATTACATGTGGATGGCAGAAAATAAGGGGTACGACCATCACTCACAGGGAAGTGCACCATTAGTCCTTGTATTTAGATCTCTAGCTGGCCTGTGTAGGGTCTAGGTGTCAGGCCGGTGTTGTGGTGTGATCCATCTACAGTAATTAAATGGTAAGTGGTAATACGAATTTCTCTAGTGTATCCAGCAAGCCTGATCATATACAGTCCACAGTTCTAATTTACCAGAGTAGCTGGTTTTAATATTGCAATTATTAATTTAATGTTAGGTCTAGCTTTTTGTGAGAGTGGTGATGAAGTGGGCATCGAGGAAGTTACAGTTTGGCGACCTACTGTTACCTGAGTCCCACTTATCTCACCCAAATTATTTGCTCGCAATAATTCAGGTAATACCCTGTAAACCTCATGCAAGTAATTTACTCACATAATAATAATTCAAAGATATGATAAATTAGCAATACAGCACTAAAACTGCACAAATGTTCTCAGTAATTGTAATAGTACCAGTACTAAATGCTTAATACTTAGTATCACCATGGTTTCTAGGAGAGGGAGCACAAGAATCCTCTCAATCACTAGTTAATATATGCAAGTTAGTGAATACAGGAAAATTACCAGAGAAATGGAAAACGGAGAATATAGTCCCGATATTTAAAAGACAGAGAAGAACCATTAAACAATGGACCAGTTTCACTGCCATGCATAGTGTGTAACGTAATGGATAAGACAATCAGAGAATGATGTAGCACCTGGGGATAAGGAGAGCCGTAAACATGATGGCCAAGATCAGTATTTAATTTATTATGAGCACCATGTAAAAACAATGATAACTGAAAACTCTAAACAAGTACTAATTATATTTAACAAGATTTCGAAGCAAACATTTTAAAAAACTATTTCATAATTTGTTTAACACAATATATATATATATATATATATATATATATATATATATATATATATATATATATATATATATATATATATATATTTACTTCAATATGAGTTAGTAAAGGGACATGTGAATATGGTAGAACGAAGTAGCAAACAATTGTTGACGTCACTGATGTGCCATCTACGACTTACACTTGTCAACAAGGGCTAAAGTAACAAAACGGTTTACTAAAGAAGGGCCTATGCATATCGTATATGATTACCATATACAGGCATACATAGCAATAAACAATAACCAGAATGTGTTTAGGGAGAGCAAATCTTGTCTCGCAGCCTTGATGGAGATCTACAACACAGTAAAAAGTGAGGCAGGAGAGAGACAGATGAGCGGACGCAACAAGAGAGATATGAAAAGTCTAATGAGCAAGGAGAAAAGTGCCACTATGAATCAAGGAAATTCTTTTGAAAAGAAAACAGTGAGTGATTGTCCAAGAAATGAGGTCAAAATAGAAAAATGTAGCATGAGGGGTTCATTAAGGAATGACACTAGGACCAGTACTGTTTCTTGTGTAAGTTAATGTTTCAGAAAAAAAAAAAGTCACATGTGTTCGCGTTTGCAGATGACGTAAAATTAGGAAATTAGGAGAATAAAATCCAATAAGGATATGAAAGGCTACAATTGGAACTGGACAATATGCAGGATTCGTCAGACAAGAAGTTTGTAAGTGGAAGATGGGTATTAACAAAGGGGATATAAATAAAGTCTTGAGGATATCTCTCCAAGAGAGAACCCCCAATATTGGATTCAAATTAGACAAGTTTAGATTTAGAAGAGATGTAGGAAAGTATTGGTTTGGGAATAGGGTAGTTGATAAGTTCATTTTGTCTGCATCGCTATTGGGCCATGCAGACCCCTTGCCTGACGCTCCTCAGTAACCTGACAGCAGTGGTACGAGGGGGTGTTGTGCATTCGCTGCCTGGATGAGGTAGAGTGCGGTCGTGCTTTGCACCCCTCTATTGTTTTCCAGACGAGCTAATCAGTCAACGACATGGCGCCAGGTGTCCGCAGGAGAGTGAATACTGTGGGCATTGAACTTATTAGTGGGGCTTTAACACCTACGTCAGTCGATGTGTTATTGCCCAAAATTATACATGAGACATATGGCATCAGAGACGAGGATTTATATGGAGTGGCACTGAACGGTGTATATAGAATTTTCGTGGAAGTGCTAACTGCTCAAGTATACGAGGCTTTGGTTGATCGTTACCAGGATGTCAGCATTAATGTAACACCGGCGGTGAGGGTCAAGTTGATTGATGTATCACGACATTATTCGTGGGTTAAGCTCCGCAACGTGCCTTTTGAGGCTGATGAGGTAGATATTAGAAATGTTTTTGAACGTTATGGAACTGTACATCTGGCCCAACCTGGCAAATGGGTAAAGGGTGCTTACACAGGATTTCCTGAGGGTTCTTTTAACCTCAAGATGACGCTTAGGCATCCTATACCCTCGTATGTATATCTCGAAGAGTTTAGAACCCAGGTAATGGTAGCGTATGCAGGGCAGAGACGTACGTGCCGACTGTGTGGCGAATTTGACCATATGGCGGCAGACTGTGGCAAGCGGAGTATGGCTCCTGGGCCGGCAAGGGGCGGAGCACCTGCACATGAGCACCTGATGCCTAAGGAAGAACGGGGGCAAGGAGGAGGGCGTGGTCGCATGGGGAGTGAAGAGATAGTGGCTCCTCCAGTGGAATTGGAAGAAGGGGTGATCCATGAATCACCTGGCCCATCAACAGTGGCTCCTGGGCCGGCAAGGGGCGGAGCACCTGCGCATGAGCACCCGAGGCCTAAAGAAGAACGGGTGCAAGGAGGAGGGCGTGGTCGCATGTGGAGTGAAGAGGTGGTGGCTCCTCCTGGGGAATCAGAAGAAGTGGTGATCCATGAATCACCTGCCCCATCAACAGTACAGTTGTCAAGTGAGGAGGTACAGGAGGGAGCAGCAGTGAAGGCTATTGAGGAGGAGTTGGAGACGGTGATACAGGCTATGTTACAGTCTACGGAGGTGGAGAGTTACAGCGAACAAGACCCTGGGATCAGGGCAGAAGGTGTGTGTGGGGAAGGGGAGGATCAGGTGGCACCTGTGGTGGGCAGTGCGAGTGCCATGGAAGGGCATGGAGGCAGATTAAGGGTGGTAGAGGTGGAAGTCCATTGTGCTGGCTCCCAGGACTCAGATATGGAAACTGAGGGAGCTACAAGGAAAAGGGCAGCAGCGTCAGATTCGGACGATGTTCTGACGCCGGCGCAAAGGCCGGGGAAAAAGACATGGGGTTATGGTACCCAGAGTGACTCTGCGAGAGGGCCACAACAGAAAGGGGGGGGGATGGTTGGGAAGGAGGGGGGAGTCTGTGGCAAAGGCACAGTCCAGGGGAACGGACTGAAAGGGAAGAATCTTGACATGAGGCGGGGAAGGAAACCTTAAACTGGCCTCAGGTGTGTAACAATAAATATTAATGGTCTGTGTGATGGTGTTAAACGGGAGTGCTTCAGGATGTTTTTGAATAGGTACAAGGTTGACGTAGCTTTTGTGCAGGAGCACAATTTTAAGTTTGGTCGTGAATTAGTGGTGCCTGGGTATCAGGCTTATGTGTTGCCGTCTGAGCGTTTAAAAGGAGGAGTGGGTGTGTTGATCAGGGAGGAGAGCCCGTTTGTATTGCATAGGAAAGAGGGGGGGGGGGGAGGGGGGAGAGTATTACGTGTGGACGGATGGTGGATGGGAGAGAGAGTGGCGTTTGTGTGTGTGTATGCCCCAGCAGAAAGTGACGTGAAAGTGAAGATGGATTTTGTGCGGGAGGAGCTCGTGTATTACCTACGCACGTTACCGTCTGTGGCGATTGTGGGGGGGGATTGGAATTGTGTAATTAAGAGGACAGACGTGGAACCCAGAGGAGCGGGATATTTTTCCACAGTCTTGGGGGGCCTGCTTAGAGATCTTCAGTTACGTGATGCTTTCGGGGGAGGTCTTTGGGAGGTGGAACATACGTTTATAAGAAGGGGATATGCGGCTCGTTTGGACAGGTTATATTTATCTCGGAGGGTTTTGGTAGAGTCTTTTAAAACTATTGAGATGGTGTCTTCCGATCATAGGGCAGTATTAGTGGAGGTGGGATGGGATGCTTTGGCTCGTAGGCAGGGAAGTTATTGGAAACTGAACACGATGGTTTTGGGGGATAGGGAGGGAGTGGAAGCGTTTGCAATATTTTGGGAACAGCTCTGTGCCGACAGAAGGACTGAGGACGATGTGGTAGGATGGTGGGATAGTGTGGCTAAGTTAAGAATACGTCAATTTTATGTGAGGGAGGGCAAACGCATTAATCAATTGCGGTATGGTTTGTCAAATTACTTAGAATCTAGATTACGGAATTGTTACGAGGGGGGGGCTGTGGCCGGGGTGTACCCGGTGGAGGATATACACATGTTGAAGGACAGAATACGGGATTTGCAGGAAGAACGTTTTGAAGCTGTACGGGTACAGGCGGGGTTGGACGAAGTACTCTGGGGCGACAAGCCATCAGCTTGTGTGCTGCGAGGACAGAAGGTACGACAGCGAACGACTGCGATACCGAGTTTGCAAGTCATATCTTCTGTGGGGGGTTTTAGAGAGGGTCAGGTATTAAGGGACACCAAGGGGATGAGTGAATATGCAGATAGATGGTTTGAGGAATACGGGAAAAGTAGTGGGGTGGATGGTGAGGTTCTTGGGAAGGTATGTGAGTATGTGCCGTGCAAACTGGGGAGGAGTGATCGGGAGGCACTGGGTGGGGTCATTGAGGAGGGGGAAATATGGAGAGCCCTTATGGACATGAGGAAGGGTAAGGCACCCGGGATCGATGGTTTACCTAGCGAATTTTATGTACAGCACTGGGGTCTGCTTAGGGGTTTCCTAGTAAGGTTAATGAATGCCATGAAAGACGGAGGTAAGATTGGAGAATCTCAGGCAACGGCGGTGGTGGTGTTGGTCCCAAAGGGTAAACAGCAGAGTACCCTTCGGGATTACCGAGCCATTTCGTTGCTTTGTGCTGATTATAAATTATTTGCGAAAATTCTTGGGAATCGGCTTAAATGTGTTGTGGGGAGGGTCGTGTTTGAGTCTCAGTTTGGGTTACCTGGTAGGTCAATGAGCGTGGGCCACGGGATTATCAAGGGGTTCCTGGAGGACATGGAAAGGGGAAGAGGGGCGTTGGTGGCGTTGGATTGGCAAGGGGCTTATGATAGGGTGGAAAGAAAGGCTTTGAGGGATATTCTCCTACGACAGGGGTTTGGCGAAGAAATAGTGGGGTGGGTGGACACGTTGTACTCAAACGCGAAGGTAAGGGTGCAAATTAATGGGTGTGTGGGGGGGGGAGTCAACATGGAGCGGGGTATTCGGCAGGGATGTCCTTTATCACAAATATTGTTTGCATGTGTTCAGGATCCCTTTTATAGGATGGTGGAGGATCGTCTAAGGACGGGGGGGAGGGATGGTGAGCTGAAGCCGTGGCCTGGTTTGGTGGGCTATGTTGATGATACCACTATTTTGGCAAGTGAGGAGACACGGTTAG
Source organism: Cherax quadricarinatus (assembly GCF_038502225.1). Taxonomy (NCBI): domain Eukaryota; kingdom Metazoa; phylum Arthropoda; class Malacostraca; order Decapoda; family Parastacidae; genus Cherax; species Cherax quadricarinatus. The sequence continues at coordinate 25,869,603 of NC_091311.1, forward strand.
GACTTTTGGGGGAAGTTGTACACACTTTTGGGAGAGCTACTGGGATGAAGGTAAATCTGGAAAAGTCAATGATCATGGGGCTGGGAGAGTGGACAGAGAGATTAGATTGGGGATGTGATGTTGTGCAGCGGAGGACCGGGAGTCTGAAAATCTGCGGTGTCATGTATGAGGCTGACCTGAGTGCTGCAAGGGTTAGCAATTCGAATAGGATGGTGGAACAGGTGCAGCGACGGTTGGGAATGCTGCGACCTCACCATTTAACCCTTAGGCAACGAGCAATTGTCATCAATGTATTACTATATAGTAAAGTCTGGTTTGTTTCGGCTGTGATGCCGTTAACAGGAACGGCAATCACGAGTATACTTAGAATGGTGTTCAAATTTTTGTGGGGTTCAGGGTGCAACTGGTTGCGAAGGGAGGTAGTGACATTGCCGGTATGTAGGGGAGGGTTGGGTTTGTTGGACTTGAGAAAGCGCGTGAAATGTGTGTTTATTAAGAGGGAAGTGATGAGTGCGGGTGGATGGAGTGAGGGTCAGCTAGATAAGGTACATGCTCACCTGAGGAAATGGTATGGAGGGGCGGAAATGAAGGAATGCGAGACAGTGTTACGCGCCTTAATGTTAGCCAGGGAACCAGGAAAAGTCAAGGTGGGAACTTTGTGTAAATTGTTAGAGAGACATGTAGTGGCGCCGGTTGAAGGGATCTACCCCATGTATGCATGGGATGTAATATGGCGAAGATTTAGTAAATTAAGGATACGACCTAGGGCGCGTGAGGTTATGTACCGTTTCCTGCATGGGATTTTGCCAACGGGAGTGATGCTCCGAGATAGGAGGGTTATTGAGGGTGGGGGGTGTGGCAGATGCAGTGGGGAAGAGACTGCGTATCATGTCGTCTATTTTTGTGAAGGTTTGGAGTGCATCAGGGTATGGATGAGTAAGGTAGTGGTGAGGGTGGGGGGTCAAGGTGTGTCGGTATTGCGAGCGTTGAGTCTTGATATGAGTGGTGTGGAGGAGAGTGTGGTAAGAGGTTTAGCATATGTCATCGTGGACTACATATATGTTTTATGGGGTATGAGGGGGAAGGTGGGTGGGGATGTGCTGAGAAGGACTTTGGCGGCGACGTTTTATCGAACTTTGTGTCGCAATAGAGACATTTTTGGGAAAAGGTGGGAAGAGTATTTTTCTGAGGGTTATAGAGGACTAACAATAGGGAATTTATTGGCGTTATAAGGGGCTTTAACTGCCGGGGTGAGTGGGTTGGTACAAGGGGGGGGTTCAGGGGATTTCAACGGGCTCACCTCCTTGGGTATGCAGTGATGTGGTTGGGTGTGATTGGAGGTACTAGTGTGTGACCAGATGAGAGGTTGTGCAAGATAAGTTTTGCTTAGTTCCCTTGATGGGGAAGGTGTAAGGAGCAGATTAAATATATAACATGTATTAATGTATAGCCTATAAATTATATAACATGTATATTTCTTTGGTAGCGTATTATGTTCCACTTGCACTGGTATTGCAATTGTATTTGAATTTTTCTTGAGAGGGTTTTCCTTTCACTATTTCCTTGAAGAACTGAGTTATTTTGCCTTTTTTTTTTTTGTAACGTGGTCCAGCATCAGTTTTGACGTAATTATCTATTATTATTATTCTTATTTAAGGTATTGTAATTTTGGTAGTCCTGTACCATTCATGGTTGTAAATAATGTTTCCTTAAGTGACATGTGTCATAATAATCCTAAATTGAGGATAATTAATGTCATGATTATTCAGGTTGGTGATAGGGTTAGTTTTCAATGTGTGTGTGTGAGTGGGGGGGGGGAGGGATGATGGGTCACCTGTGTTGCAGCACTGGTTTCTTAATAAGGCATATTGTAGGTCTGGTGTAATTTGTTGCGAGTGGTATTATGGGTGATTGTCATTAAGCTTGGAGTATTATTGTGTTGAGGTTGTAATTTTAGGAGTTTTATTTATAGCCATTTTGTGGCCTTTGTTATTATAACTTTATTCCTTCTTATATTGTGATATGTTGTAAAAACCTGTATATAGTAGACTGTCAGAAGTTGCCTGGATTGTTTTGTGTTTATATATTGTTTTACTGATGTTGTCCTTGTTCATTATTTTATATATGTACCTATTAATATTTGTACATGATGTTTTAAATAAAATATAAAAAAAAAAAAAAAAAAAGTTGATAAGTGGAACAGTCTGCCTAGTAGGGTAGTTTCAAATTTAGGTTGGATAAATACATGAGTGAGACGGATTGGATTTGAGTGGGACATGCACATGAGGAAATAGAACTATCAAAACTTATTGCTTGGGTAGCATTAAAAATTGGGTTGGGTAAATATTCTGTTAGTGGGATGGATTTTGAAGAACTTGCCAAGTATGGGCCAACAGGCCTGTTGCAGCGTTCCTCCTTTCTCGTGTTCTTAAAAACAAAAATTTGGTATGGTCGTGGGCTCACCCATCAGATCTGTCTCGGGTAATTTATGTATGGAATCTTTAGAAGCTGAACAACTTGTGAACATCTTTCCCGACAGAAAATAAATGATAAGTCGGCGAAATTCTACCAAAGTCTACCTTAAAGATTTCCAGAGAAAACTGAATCAAGCAGAAGCCTCTACACATTTCACCCTAGAAAATGTCAACAATATCCTCCTCTTTCTCGACGTCTTAATTACCAAGACAAACTCTACTGAAATTTTAAACTTACCAGAAACCAATCAGTCAAAATAATCTATTTCACTTATGGTCACAGCACTCATAGTTTTTTCTTTGAGAACTAACATAATATGTAACCCTCGTTCAGTCATGAAATGGTTATAATCATAACCATAATTTTTCAAGGGGTGGACCGGTAGGCCAGAGGAAGACCTCGGTCAGATGACCAGAAGATCCAGTAGCTGGTCATCATATGACCAAGACCCGCGCCAGGAAACGCTTATCCATTTTCCTGACAAATCTTACTTAACCTAACCACGTTCACATAATTTATGTTATTTTTTCCCAGCTTCATATCTCAGTACATCATTAGCGACTGTGGGAAAAAAAACACTAAAGGTCCTAAATACCTCTACAATCGAAAATAGCTATGGGGGCAATATTATTTTCCTACTTTACGGTGCCCATCTATTACGCCATAATTCTAAAAAACAACTAACAGCAGTACTGCAGTTTTAACCTCTACCACCATAAAGAAAGTGTCTACATTAAAAAAAAAAACGATCCTGAAATGGAAAGAAGCAAGTGTATACAGCATCCAGTGACAAGATATACATCAGAGAAACTTTAAGGAACTTAAACACACAAATCAAGGAGCTTAAATATGTGTGCTGCATACGTAATACCAATAGCACTTGAGTCATTCGGAAAAAATAACCACAACCATCTTATGAAATGAGCAGAAGCGGAACTGATTACAAGGAGGGAGACATATATATGTTTTAATCCTCGCATCTATCACCATTACAGCAATACCAAGGAAGTTTACAAATCGCTAAACCGTTGGCACAGCATCTACTTTAAAAAAAATAAACACCTGGAAAGATGTGAGACTACACATCTCTACTTCAGTGATCTGTTTGGTCCAGTCACCCGCACAGGACCAGCACCTACTGTTAGACCTCACTTACTCCTCCTTCCGCTATGGTAACTCTGCAGCTCATGGAAGTGAATTTATAGTAATACAGATAAGATGTGGAAAAAGATACTTAAGCACAGTTTAAGACATTTATTAAAGGAAACGTTTCGCCACGAATAGCTTCTTCAGTCCTAATACAGAGATAACTAAGAACATAGCAAAAATAGTCACGGGAGTCAAGTGACATGCAGTGAAATGATAGTAGTAGTAGTAACAGTAGTAGTAGTAGTAGTAGTAGTAGTAGTAGTAGTAGTAGTAGTAGTAGTAGTACAGCTGTTAATGAGATTGTTTGAGTTTGAGAAGGACCTGCCATCTGGCGGGCCGGTAAGTATTTATGAATCACATGTGCCAACGTGGCAGATAAGGTATCATTTCCTGTTAAATGCTCTGCCGTATTTGTTACTGGTATCAGGGATGCTTCCAAACACTACCGTCTCCTTAAATTTTGCTCCCTGATATCCAACTGGGTTTCATTCCAGTTCATTAAGTGTCCATATCATTAAGTGTGTTTATTCATCAGGCAGACCTTTCTTTGGTCATCTTTGATTAAAACAGAGAATTTTACGAGTCTTCCCTACGTACTGCATATTGATTTGCGGTGTCTACACGAGATAGTGTAGACATCAGCGGTAGATACCGGGGAGGTAGCGCTAAGGTGCATTATTCAAACTTTGAGAGTTCGTTAAGAAGGCGCTACTTATCGTGGCTTCTTTGATATTACTCTCCGGGGTGTTTCTCAGGCTGTGTACCACATCAACACACGGTAAGAATAATGCATCTTTATTTTTCGTTCAGGTGAAGGATCCCAGATGGTCATAACATGCCGTCTACAAGTCATGGATGAAGAACTCCGGGCATTGAAGACGTGTGAAAGCCTTCACATAAATCATACCCCCGGCCGGGATTGAACCCGCGGTCATAGTCTCAAAACTCCAGCCCGTCGCGTTAGCCACTAGACCAGCTAGCCACAATAAGATTCATCCAACTAGGTATATTTCTACACCATAGGAAGGTTAGCACCGGCACCACTGTGACCACAAATGCAAGTTTTTACAGACGAATCTCCAGCTAGCGTGGCCGTGACGAACTCTAGCTCAAGTCGACTTAAGAAATCGTAATGACACGATTGCAAATAAACCATACCCCCGGGCGGGATTGAACCCGCGGTCATAGAGTCTCAAAACTCCAGCCCGTCGCGCTAGCCACTAGACCAGCTAGCCACTATAAGATTCATCCAACTAGGTATATTTCTACACCATAGGAAAGTTAGCACAGGCACCTCTGTGACCACAAATCATGTTGACGGCAGTGAAGGGACTTGAGCTAGAGTTCGTCACGGCCACGCTAGCTGGAGATTCGTCTGTAAAAACTTGCATTTGTGGTCACAGAGGTGCCTGTGCTAACTTTCCTATGGTGTAGAAATATACCTAGTTGGATGAATCTTATAGTGGCTAGCTGGTCTAGTGGCTAGCGCGACGGGCTGGAGTTTTGAGACTCTATGACCGCGGGTTCAATCCCGGCCGGGGGTATGGTCTAGCTCAAGTCCCTTCACTGCCGTCAACATGACTCAAGAAATCGTAATGACACGATTGCAAACAAACCATACCCCCGGCCGGGATTGAACCTGCGGTCATAGAGTCTCAAAGCTCCAGCCCGTCGCGTTAGTGGCTAACGCGACGGGCTGGAGTTTTGAGACTCTATGACCGCGGGTTCAATCCCGGCCGGGGTATGGTTTGTTTGCAATCGTGTCATTACGATTTCTTGTGCCTTCACATACAGAGAGCTCTCATTTAATCACTTCTCCCAGCTTGTGTGTGTGTCGTGATGCGTGTAGAAATGTATCAGGTCGTTCTTTGTACTTGGTTTCTGCTTTCAAGGTGGAAACCCTTTCGGATTTAGTGCTTCCCCACAAATATATTATTATTATTATTATTATTATTAATGCAAATTAACAAAATATACTGCGTAATGCACACCTTCTCTTCGGTTACTACCAGGAAGTAATGCTCTGCTTCCTGATGAATAAAACACCTCCACCATACACATAATTAACGATGCTTTTAAATGAAACTGTTGTTCTTGATTCGCCGGTAGTCTCCCGGTCCGGGTCTTTTCCAGATGGTGACCCGGCCTTGGCTCCCTGTCTTGAGACCTATGTCTCCCATGGGAGGAGGGACAAGTACCTCCTCAGCTTCTGGATCAACTGTCCCCAGGCCTAGCCCCATTCCCCGCCTTCACAGGGCTCGTAGGGAGAAGCTAGGCCTCTGGTCTGCCATCTGCCCAGCCCCAGTGGGGCTCGTGGGAGTGACAGTCTTGTGAGCTGCAGGTGGTAGCAAGCTGTGGCTCTGGCGCCATCTCCGCCCTAGGAGGGCTCGCGGGAGTGGTGTCTTAGATCCCTCCTAATTATTTTGTTCTATAGTGTCTTCATTAATATAAACTGCAGGTTATTTTTTTTATTAATGGTAAACTTAAGTAAATTTATTAATGACACATCAAACTAGTATATATAAATAATAGATAATTATTTCAATTTTATAATTTATATTAACAGATAAAGTCAAAATTTATATTACAGTAAAGAATCTATTATCCGAAATTCCAAAATCCGGAAGTTTTTCGACGCGCCACAGTGGATCATTCAGTTTGCTAAATCCCAGTCCTGAGCTCTAAAGGTTCCTACGTCTAAAACTGTCAGCAAGATATTCTTTGAGAGTTAACTTAAATGGTAAAGTACTCGTAATGAAATACTTATGTTTGTTCAGCAACGAACAAAGATATACGTATTTCCTCTTTTCTTCATACATTATCGTTTAGTTTTTCATATTGAAGCATTATCTGTCTTTGTGTACTGAACGATTCTTCAGTTTTTTGTGCTCGGCAGCATTTTCGTGTCTTTCAGTGTCACTCAGTTTGGCTGCAATTGAACATTTGCAGGACACTGTCACAGAACCACGTGTAAAACGTGAACTGAACCTGGCTGGCCGTGTTCTCTTTTTACTCACTGAATCTGGACGTGTGCAAGTGGTTGTGTCTACGGCTGGAACTGCATATTGATTTGTATTGATTTTTTTCATGCGTTTTAAAAATATTTCATGTTTATGTTTTTAGTGTATTGATTTTACTATTTAATAAAAGAGTACATTTGTACTGCAACACGACCAAAACAAACCTATGCTGTGTAAAGGGTTGCTTTTGTACTGTATTACTACCATAAACCAGTATGCATCGTTATTCGAACCCCTTTTAACATACCACAATTTAGCTTTTGCATTTTATATCTGATAATGTTCCCTTAATATTAGGATCGTTTGAGGTGAGTATAACAGTATTATCGGGTCGTTTGATGGTAAACAGTGGAATTAGCCTATCAGAGACCCTACTATAAATAAGTCAAGGATTCCTAAAGGAAATAAGTCACTTTGTCTGACTTTTTGGGTTATCCTGGGTAATTTACATATATGTTATTATGTATGATAATTTATGTAACTGTATTTATGTGTATCTGTACCTAAATAAACTTACTGACGATACTACTCGTAGTCCACCTGACTCCATCGCTGGGTTTAACTTAGCCTACCTCTGCTAAGCGCCAAATTTTTACGTTTATTTATGAATATTTTTGTTATTTATTCATTATTTATAGAAAATAGTTATACGATTCATTATTGGGTTATATAAAAGAGATTAGATTACTGTCTATGGCCGAAACTCTCTTCTAAGATTAGATTGACACCTCCAAGATGCTGAGAAAATTTTCTAAACTTATTTTGGAAAATAATAGCGTCTTCGAGGCCATAAAATACGGTATCTTCTTTTTGTTAGTGATCATGTTCTTTTGGTACAGATCCTGTACAGTACAGTACCAAGTTGTCCTATTTTATCCAAGCATTTCAGATAAAAAATTCTTAACTGTACTAAGTAAATATAAAATTGATAAAACTTCACAAATATTAACATTATAACTGGTAGCATGTTATTTAAAACCATTTACAAATTTATATAAAAATATATCGTTTCCATCTTCACTTGGTCATGTCTAAGACCCTCGTCAGGAAGCACTTGTCCTGACGCGGGTCACGACGAACCTTACCTCAACCTTCACTTAAATATATTTGTTAAGAAGATTTTGAAAATCGCTTGAGTGTTATAAGTCCTATAATAATCTATCTTAAAAATATTTGTTTCAAAACTTTGTTTATATTTATCTACATAATTTTTTTTATTATCTTTCTCTTTTTCTGTTTTGCATCTGCCTCTTGCAAGAGAATTAAAAGAAAAAATAACAAAAATGTAAGATACCCAAAGGAAGGGTTTATGCACAAGTAGAAGCAAATTAAAAATACTCACCAGAATTAATATAGCAGCCTACCTAACTTGGATAAAATTGACGTAATATTTTATAGGCATGTCCTACCCAAGTTGTCTAAGACCAGTCTATATTTAGCTAGCATTATTTTAGAAAATATCTAAATTTCGCGACGTTTAGAGTGATTTTCGTAGAATTATAGTAAATGCGATTATACACTAATCTTGTTTGGCAATACAAACCTTGCGGAATAAGCGAAGTCAGTAAGCCTAGCTTGAAAAGTACGACCTTGTTGATGAGAACTCGTATGGGTCATAGACCGCTTGGGATATAGGAGGCGATCATGTTTGTTTTACAATACCGTGGAAGGGAGATCCAGTTCCTTTCAAGCATAAATATTGGAAAAATTTCCGACACTGCTGTGGCTGAGGCATTTATTACAGCTACATTTCGCTCTCCAGTTATGATAGGTAAGATTCGCTAAGCAATAGGACAAGTGTTTCCTGACTCGGGTCTTAGCAATATGATAACTCACCACCGGATCTTTTGGTCATCGGACCGAGACCTTCCACTGGTTTAACTGTCCAACCGACCTTACACATCGCTCTCCGGCATCTTCATCACGTTATTATAAACATTACGAGGACACAGGCGGTGTATAAAAGGAACATAGTGCGGTGCAGGAAGCAAGGATCATAAACAGTCGTTGTTTTATTTAAAGCGTCACTAGGAAGCTCCCTGGGAGCCAGACGTTGTATTTCTTGTCTCTTTTCACCAAAGTTTTTTGAACAAGATACTCGTCGTGGATCAAGAGCCTTTTCACCTTGGATCAAGTCTCTTTACAGGCATTAAGTCCTCCACCTTGGATCAAGAGCCCTTCACCGGCCCTGGCTAACCGACGTAAACTTGACAATTTCTGCCCTTCATGAGAGGAAGAGTGGTGACGCCTGAGGATGATTGGTGACGCCTGAGGAGAAGTGGTGACGCCTGAGGAGTGGTGATGCCTGAGGAGTGGTGATGCCTGAGAAGTAGTGGTGATGCCTGAGGAGGAGTGGTGATGTCTGAGGAGGAGTGGTGATTCCTGAGGTGGAGTGGTGATGCCTGTATAAGAGTGGTGATGCCTGTGTAGGAGTGGTGATGCCTGTGTAGGAATGATGATACCTGTGTAGGAGTGGTGATGCCTGTGTAGGAGTGGTGATGCCTGTGTAGAAGTGGTAATGCCTGTGTAGGAGTGGTAATGCCTGTGTAAGAGTGATGATGCCTGTGTAGGAATGGTGATACCTGTGTAGGAATGGTGATGCCTGTGTAGGAGTGGTGATGCCTGTGTAAGAGTGATGATGCCTGTGTAGGAATGGTGATACCTGTGTAGGAGTGGTGATGCCTGTGTAGGAGTGGTGATGCCTGTGTAAGAGTGATGATGCCTGTGTAGGAATGGTGATACCTGTGTAGGAGTGGTGATGCCTGTGTAGGAGTGGTGATGCCTGTGTAGGAGTGGTGATGCCTGTGTAGGAGTGGTGATGCCTGTGTAGGAGTGGTGATGCCTGTGTAGGAGTGGTGATGCATGTGTAGGAATGGTGATGCCTGTGTAGGAGTGGTGATGCCTGTGTAGGAGTGGTGATGCCTGTGTAGGAGTGGTGATGCCTGTGTAGGAGTGGTGATGCCTGTGTAGGAGTGGTGATGCATGTGTAGGAATGGTGATGCCTGTGTAGGAGTGGTGATGCCTGTGTAGGAGTGGTGATGCCTATGTAGGAGTGGTGATGCCTGTGCAGGAGTGGTGATGCCTGTGCAGGAGTGGTGATGCCTGTGTAGGAGTGGTGAGGCCTGTGTAGGAGTGGACATGCCTGTGTAGGACTGGTGATGCCTGTTTAGGAGTGGTGATGCCTGTGTAGGAGTGGTGATGCCTGTGTAGGAGTGGACATGCCTGTGTAGGACTGGTGATGCCTGTTTAGGAGTGGTGATGCCTGTGTAGGACTGGTGAAGCCTGTGTAGGAATGGTGATGCCTGTGTAGAAATGGTGATGCCTGTGTAGGACTGGTGATGCCTGTGTAGGAGTGGTGATGCCTGTGTAGGAGTGGTGATGCCTGTGTAGGAGTGGTTATGCCTGTGTAGGAGTGGTGATGCCTGTGTAGGAGTTGTGATGCCTGTGTAGGAGTGGTGATGCCTGTGTAGGAGTGGTGATGCCTGTGTAGGAGTGGTGATGCCTGTGTAGGAGTGGTGATGCCTGTGTAGGAGTGGTGATGCCTGTGTAGGAGTGGTGATGCCTGTGTAGGAGTGGTGATGCCTGTGTAGGAGTGGTGATGCCTGTGTAGGAGTGGTGATGCCTGTGTAGGAGTGGTGATGCCTGTGTAGGAGTGGTGATGCCTGTGTAGGAGTGGTGATGCCTGTGAGGCGGTCGTCACCACAGGGTACATTGCTTGTCCTTCTTCTTTCTTGAATCACACTTGGTAAATCTCTCATTCTCCACTAGCTGCATGACGCCTACGGTTTTAAAGTTACTATAATTATACCATTAATTTGGCAAGTATTGATCTCCACAGAATTCCTGATTTACTTTGCCTTCTCACCTGGCTGGGGACGGCCATCGAGGTACAAGATTTTCACTCTCTCTCTCTGTATATATATATATATATATATATATATATATATATATATATATATATATATATATATATATATATATATATATATATATATATAAATATATATATATATATTAATTACATATACGTAGACACAAGAATAAGGTAAACAACATATGCGGGAAAACAGGAAAATTGTTGTTGTATTTGAAGATTTAGTTTGACATTCACGACTTTAAGTAATGATTTCATAAAACCTTAATAAAGTATATTGAAGCGAAAGTGAGTTTAATACTCTATAAGTATGTGAGAAGTGTTAACAACTGACATAACATGAGTTATATGACAGGTACACCAAGCCCACTCAACATAGTAAATATTTTTATATGTAAGTGAACAACACACAGCCAAAATAGACTAGGATAAACATAGCCGCTTCTATCACAATGAAAATACCAGCTTAAGGAAATTATGCGATCACTGGCCTACAGGATAATATACGATCTCTGTAGCACAGTATATTACACAGTGACTTGACTACAGTACATATACACACACACACACACACACACACACACACACACACACACACACACACACACACACACACACACACACACACACACACACACACATATATATATATATATATATATATATATATATATATATATATATATATATATATATATATATATATATATATATATATATATATATATGCAATAAGATCACAGTAAACAGGTGAATTCAGAATATGCAAAACAACCACTCTGAAAGAATAGAGAAATTCCAAGCGCTTTCGTGACTACTCACATTATCAAGGGTAATGTGAGTAGTCACGAAAGCGCTTGGAATTTCTCTATTCTTTCAGAGTGGTTGTTTTGCATATATATATATATATATATATATATATATATATATATATATATATATATATATATATATATATATATATATATATATATATATATATATATATATATATATATATATATATATTTATATATATATATATATATATATATATATATATATATATATATATAAACATATATATGTCGTGCCGAATAGGCAGAACTTGCGATCTTGACTTAAATAGCAACGTTCATCTTGCCATATAAGACAAGTGAAAATTTGTGTATGCAATAATTTCGCCAAAATCATTCTGAACCTAACGAAAGAAATATATTTCACTGTGTTTGTTTAGTATTAAATTATTGTAAACAAATCTAAAATATATTTAGTTGGGTTAGGCTAAAATAAATTGTTCTTGTTATAATAAGGTTAGGTAAGTTTTCTAAGATTCTTTTGGTGCAAAATTATAAATTTTTACATTAACATTAATGAAAAAATATATCTTTAAACGTATAAGAGAAAATTTCAGAAAGGAATTAATTTTAAATGAGTTCTTGCTAATTGACCAGTTTTACATATTCGGCACGACATATATATATATATATATAAATATATATATATATATATATATATATATATATATATATATATATATATATATATATATATATATATATATATATATATATATATATATAAATATATATATATATATATATATATATATATATATATATATATATATATATATATATATATATATATATATATATATATATATATATATATATATATAATATATGAGGGTCTCTAGGACAGTTCTAGAGGTGGTACCTCCCTATATTTTTTGGAAAAAAAAATATATATATAACATATGTATATAATATATATATATATATATAATATATATATATGGAAATATAATATAGACCTGGTTACAGACCGGGCCGCGGGGGCGTTGACCCCCGGAACTCTCTCCAGGTAAACTCCAGGTAATATGTATTATATATATATATGTTATATATATATATGTTATATATATATATGTATTATATATATATATATATATATATATATATATATGTGTGTGTGTGTGTGTGTGTGTGTGTGTGTGTGTGTGTATGTATATATAAACTGATTCATATTTACTACCTACAATATATCTAGTAGCACATTTCATGCAAAATACGAGTCTACTGAAAGAGAAACGTTTTCAGATTCTGTATTATATGCAAAATATATATTTTAATTAGTTACTAATACTAGTTATAATAATGCAGTCTTTTATACGCATAAGTTCCTTATATATATATATATATATATATATATATATATATATATATATATATATATATATATATATATATATATATATATATATATATATATATATATATATATATATATATGTATGTATATATATGCAAAGTTCACTCTCATTCATACTTGTAAAGTATACCATAACGAGTGAAATGAACAACAGCACATCGCTCTTGCAAGTTCATAGACTATATTGAATCATGTTAAAATCTTTGTTTCTTTGCCCACTTTATGTAAAGAGATATTCCTGACGGATCAATGACTATCAGTGACGTTCACTGACATCAAGTGGTAGTTATAGCACTAGTTCTCAGTTTAATGATATCTTCATCAGCCTCAAATCTTATTCGCCTTCTACTGTCACACCTGATTAAGAGATTGTTATAGTCTACCACGAAGATCAAAGAAGAATCTTATATATATGGAATCCTGTGTTTATCGATAATACAGGCATGAGAAGGTCTAAGGTAGTGGTCACTGGGAGTCCTCAAGAGTTTGAAGGAAATGAACGATAGTAAAAAAAAATAGAAAAGGCACCACTCAGGGGATTTTCCCTACACTTCGTGGACTACTAACCAGTCATTCATCCTAGGTTTCGGAATAGGAAGAATAACCACAGAAAGAAAGAGATGTAGTCTTCAAGCAGATGAGGGCACTGCAACGAGTCCTGAAATCTTATTATCCACTTCTTCAATTACCCAGAGCGTCTTGTTTAATCTACGGCATCTAGTTTTCCGTTTGTGAAGTGACTGTTGTCTTCCGAGTAGCTGGTATGGTCATCAACCTCCACTACCTCAATGCCTCCCAAGATAGAGGTTGGTCGTGAACGCCTCTGCTCAATGCTCTGATTATTACTGAAGTTATCGGCCAGATGGAGCGCGGGACTGAGACCGTTGGCCAGAGACCGTGGACGTGGCCCCGTGTGGTACCTGGTGCGGGGGTTAGCGCGACCCTCAAGAGTGTAAACATTCGCCGGGCTGTTCTTGTTACGATTCATAGAGTCCATGGTGCCGGCCTCTGGTCGGATAGTGGAGCGGTACGAAGGGTAGTAGGACCGTCGCGTCGTAGAGTACGAGTAGGTATCGTAGCGAAGAGTCCCGCAGCAGGAGCGGCTCTTGACGATAGCTAGGAAGCCGTTCCTATACTTCTTGTTGAAGAAGGCGTAAAGGATGGGGTTGATGCAGGAGTTTGATGACCCCAGCCACTGAGCTATAGGCGTGATTATGGCCAGAATAGCTCCCTCCATCTCTCCAAGTTCCTCGCCCAGCTGAAACAAGACCATGGTATTTATTTTTTTATGCGAATGCACAAGAAAAAAATGTCTGTATTCTAGAAATTGAGAAAACATACAAACGGTATTTTTAGGTGTAACATATCATGTTAATAAAACCATAAACAGGATGATAGATTGAAAAATAATAGAAATACGGAAAAAAAAATTACAGTTCTGAAGAACCGTTACTACAGGTTAGAAGTAAAATACAAATTTAAATAATGATGAATTCATTGATGAAGATACGTTCATAAAAAATGTACATTCTCAAAATGACAACAGTGTTGCACTAAATGAGCTATATAATATGATAAGAGAGGGAGAGATAGGGAAATAGAGAGCCTGGTGGCCAGGATTCCTTTGGGTTCCTATTACATAAGCTTACCTACCTTGATCCTGGTGAAGATGACGTAGAGAGGGAGCCAGGAGAGCATGAAGATGATCACCACCACCACCAGCATCTTCACAACCTTCACCTTGCTGCGTTGCTGCATCTGGTGCACTGCAGCATCCCTGGAGTCCCCGGGGATGGATCTCCTGGCCACCTGCGGTACAGCAAAACCAAATCACCTGTACGCTTCTGTTTCAACAGAAGGTCAGATCCTGCACCCTACACTACCAGAAGGTCAGATCCTGCACTCTACACTACTAAAAGGTCAGATCCTGCAGTCTACACTAAAAGAAGGTCAGATCCTGCACTCTACACTACTAGAAGGTCAGATCCTGCACTCTACACTACTAGAAGGTCAGATCCTGCACTCTACACTACTAGAAGGTCAGATCCTGCACTCTACACTACTAGAAGGTCAAATCCTGCACTCTACACTACTAGAAGGTCAGATCCTGCACTCTACACTACTAGAAGGTCAGATCCTGCACTCTG
>NC_091311.1:25889460-25934111 GCF_038502225.1 Cherax quadricarinatus
GATAATCTTCTCCATGATTTTGCATACTATACATGTCAGTGACACTGGTCTGTAGTTTAATGCTTCATGTCTGTCTCCTTTTTTAAAGATTGGGACTACATTTGCTGTCTTCCATGCCTCAGGCAATCTCCCTGTTTCGATAGATGTATTGAATATTGTTGTTAGGGGTACACATAGCGCCTCTGCTCCCTCTCTCAATACCCATGGGGAGATGTTATCTGGCCCAATTGCCTTTGAGGTATCTAGCTCACTCAGAAGCCTCTTCACTTCTTCCTCGGTTGTGTGCACTGTGTCCAGCACTTGGTGGTGTGCCCCACCTCTCCGTCTTTCTGGAGTCCCTTCTGTCTCCTCTGTGAACACTTCTTTGAATCTCTTGTTGAGTTCTTCACATACTTCACGGTCATTTCTTGTTGTCTCTCCTCCTTCCTTCCTTAGCCTGATTACCTGGTCCTTGACTGTTGTTTTCCTCCTGATGTGGCTGTACAACAGTTTCGGGTCAGATTTGGCTTTCGCTGCTATGTGTGTGTGTACTCACCTAGTTGAGGTTGCGGGGGTCGAGTCCGAGCTCCTGGCCCCGCCTCTTCACTGATCGCTACTAGGTCACTCTCCCTGAGCCGTGAGCTTTATCATACCTCTGCTTAATGCTATGTATGGATCCTGCCTCCACTACATCGCTTCCCAAACTATTCCACTTACTGACTACTCTGTGGCTGAAGAAATACTTCCTAACATCCCTGTGATTCATCTGTGTCTTCAGCTTCCAACTGTGTCCCCTTGTTACTGTGTCCAATCTCTGGAACATCCTGTCTTTGTCCACCTTGTCAATTCCTCTCAGTATTTTGTATGTCGTTATCATGTTCCCCCATATCTCTCCTGTCCTCCAGTGTCGTCAGGTTGATTTCCCTTAACCTCTCCTCGTAGGACATACCTCTTAGCTCTGGGACTAGTCTTGTTGCAAACCTTTGCACTTTCTCTAGTTTCTTCACGTGCTTGGCTAGGTGTGGGTTCCAAACTGGTCCCGCATACTCCAATATGGGCCTAACATACACGGTGTACAGGGTCCTGAATGATTCCTTATTAAGATGTCGGAATGCTGTTCTGAGGTTTGCTAGGCGCCCATATGCTGCAGCAGTTATTTGGTTGATGTGCGCTTCAGGAGATGTGCCTGGTGTTATACTCACCCCAAGATCTTTTTCCTTGAGTGAGGTTTGTAGTCTCTGACGCCCTAGACTGTACTCCGTCTGCGGCCATCTTTGCCCTTCCCCAATCTTCATGACTTTGCACTTGGTGGGATTGAACTCCAGGAGCCAATTGCTGGACCAGGTCTGCAGCCTGTCCAGATCCCTTTGTAGTTCTGCCTGGTCTTCGATCGAGTGAATTCTTCTCATCAACTTCACGTCATCTGCAAACAGGGACACCTCAGAGTCTATTCCTTCCGTCATGTCGTTCACAAATACCAGAAACAGCACTGGTCCTTGGACTGACCCCTGCGGGACCCCGCTGGTCACAGGTGCCCACTCTGACACCTCGCCACGTACCATGACTCGCTGCTGTCTTCCTGACAAGTATTCCCTGATCCATTGTAGTGCCTTCCCTGTGTGTGTGTGTGTGTGTGTGTGTGTGTGTGTGTGTGTGTGTGTGTGTGTGTGTGTGTGTGTGTACTCACCTATTTGTGGTTGCAGGGGTCGAGTCCTAGCTCCTGGCCCCGTGTGTGTGTGTGCGTGTGTGTGTGTGTGTGTGTGTGTGTTTGTGTGTGTACTCATCTATTTGTGGTTGCAGGGGTCGAGTCATAGCTCCCGGCCCCGCCTCTTCGCTGATTGCTACTAGGTCGTCTCTCTCCCTGCCCCATGAGCTTTATCATACCTCGCCTTAAAACTATGTATGGTTCCCGCCTCCACTACGTCACTTTCTAGGTTATTCCACGGCTTGACTACTCTATGACTGAAGAAATACTTCCTAACATCCCTTTGATTCATCTGAGTCTTCAACTTCCAATTGTGACCTCTTGTGTCTGTGTCCCTTCTCTGGAACATCCCGTCGTTATCATGTCTCCCCAGACCCTCCTGTCCTCCAGTGTAGTCAGGCCGATTTCCCTCAACCTTTCTTCGTAAGATAATCCCCCGTAGCTCTGGGACTAGTCTTGTTGCAAACCTTTGCCCTTTCTCTAATTTCTTGACGTGCTTGACTAGGTGTGGATTCCAAACTGGTGCTGCATACTCCAGTATGGGCCTGACGTAAATGGTATACAGAGTCTTGAACGAATCCTTACTGAGGTATCGGAACGCTATCCGTAGGTTTGCCAGGCGCCCGTATGCTGCAGCAGTTACCTGATTGATGTGCGCCTCAGGAGATATGCTCGGTGTTATACTCACCCCCAGATCTTTTTCCTTGAGTGAGGTTTGCAGTCTTTGGCCATCTAAACTATATTGTGTCTGCGGTCTTCTTTGCCCTTCCCCAATCTTCATGACTTTGCATTTGGCAGGGTTAAACTCAAGGAGCCAGTTGCTGGACCAGGCTTGTAGCCTGTCCAGGTCTCTTTGTAGTCCTGCCTGATCCTCATCCGATTTGATTTTTCTCATTAACTTCACATCATCTGCAAACAAGGACACTTCTGAGTCTATCCCTTCCGTTATGTCGTTCGCATATACCAAGAACAGCACAGGTCCTAGGACTGACCCCTGTGGAACCCCGCTTGTCACAGGCGCCCACTCTGACACCTCGTCACGTACCATGACTCGTGTGTGTGTGTGTGTGTGTGTGTGTGTGTGTGTGTGTGTGTGTGTGTGTGTGTGTGTGCGTGCGTGCGTGTGTGTGTGTGTGTGTGTGTGTGTGTGTGTGTGTGTGTGTGTGTGTATGTGTATGTGTGCGTGTGTGTGTGCGTGTGCGTGTGCGTGTGCGTGTGCGTGTGTGTGTGTGTGTCCGCGCATTATTGTCCAGGTGAGCTTACGGGTTAGGTTAGTTAAGGTTTGTTAAGAAACAGGACAAGTATTTCCTCAGTCAGATGACCCACAGCTGGAGCTCTTGGTCATCTGACCAAGGCCTTCCGCTGGCTTACCGTGGATTAAACTCCAGCTCTTGAACTCATCTTTGTAACATCGCCGGTGGCTGTGGCGGGACCTATCTCTTCGTAACTCTTTCAAAAAGCAGTAAATTGCGTCAATTTCCAGTATGTCGTTTCCCAGTTCGTTTCCTGCCACAATCCGGCGTTATAATAACGTTTCCTGATGCCTTTGTGATCCATCTGAGTGGACCTGAAGGGCGTACTGCCGACAATATTGAAGAAAAGATACGATACAGAACAAGATCTGGGCTTCACTCTGTGCAGAACTTTATCAGGTCATGGATGACTTGTGACAGCGCTACAGAGGAAGACAAGGGTTGTCTTCAGGGTAACTGGTTCTGCAGCGATAAGGTTTTTCTTCACGCAGCATTTGAGTGCTGCATTTTCACATGTCTCTTTGTGGTGGGGTCCCTCCCATGATCAATACAGTGTTAGATCCATCATCATGGTCCCTCCCATGATAAACACAGTGTTAGATCCATCATCATGGTCCCTCCCATGATAAACACAGTGTTAGATCCATCATCATGGTCCCTCCCATGATAAACACAGTGTTAGATCCATCATCATGGTCCCTCCCATGATAAACACAGTGTTAGATCCATCATCATGGTCCCTCGCATGATAAATACAGTGTGTCACCGTGGTAGTCACTCCCATGAAAACCACTGTGTTTCACAGTTGTGGTCACTCCCATGGTAAACACTGTCTCACCATCGTGGTCACCCCCATGGTAAATACTGTGTCGCACCATCGTGGTCACTCCCATGGTAAACACTGTATTTCACCGTCTTGGTCACTCCCATGCTAAATACTGTGTCTCACCGTAGTGATCACTCCCATGTTAAACATTGTGTCTCACTGTCCTCGTCACTCCCATGGTAAATACTGTCTCACCATCGTGGTCACTCCCACGGTAAACACTGTATCTCACCGTCGTGGTCACTTCCTTGGTAAATACTGTGTCTCACCATCGTGATCACTCTCATCGTCTTGGTCATTCCCATGTTAAACACTGTCTCACCGTCCTGGTCACTCCCATTTTAAACACTGTCTCACCGTCCTGGTCACTCCCATTTTAAACACTGTCTCACCGTCCTGGTCACTTCCATGGTAAACACTGTCTTCGTTCAAACTTTCAACGCACTGGAGTATTTTGAACATCCAAATCAATTACATTTTTTTCTCCCGAGGTTGACAGTGTTACTAAATAATACACAATAAGACAAAACACAATTCAAAATAAGCCAGTTCAAAATCTTACACTGGTTTTACAACTATTAAGCTAAAAGTAAAGATTCACTAGAGTCAGCTTGGTGAAAAACATTGCGCAGCGACAGAAACCTCAAGAAAGGGATTCACGGAGTTGTAACATAAAAGCATTCTGGGAAAGAACTGTTACATCAAAAATGAATTAATATCCGAAGGAACTGACACTGAAGATATTCGATATTCAGCACCCGAGATTATTTTTTTTTTATTTTCTGGTGAAAATGAACAGCTGATGCTAGATGTTCAGAACCGACCACAGACCCTGGATAGTGCCCAAGCCAAAGATTTTTTGAGACGAATTTGTTAAGGATTTGCTACACGGTAACGTAGTAATTGTAGAGGATTCTCATTTTCAACAAATTAACTTGTATTACTTGAAGCAGTTTGTAACAGAATTAACTAGAGGGAATAATCTGCCTGACCTTATTTTAGCAAGTACTAAGGTACTAGTAAATAACGTAGAGATCACAGGAGAACTTTGTACCAGCGATCACCTTCAACAGTAAATGGGTAGAAGTTAGTAAGGAAAATGCAAAACAAACAAGATTCCATATTTTTGCACAGCGGATAATAATGGATTTAGGAAGCACCTGTCCAGCAGTGACGTTGGTAACCTGTCCAACAGTGATGTTGGTAACCTGTCCAGCAGTGATGTTGGTAAACTGTCCAGCAGTGACGTTGGTAACCTGTCCAGCAGTGATGTTGGTAACCTGTCCAGCAGTGACGTTGGTAACCTGTCCAACAGTGATGTTGGTAACCTGTCCAGCAGTGATGTTGGTAACCTGTCCAGCAGTGACGTTGGTAACCTGTCCAGCAGTGATGTTGGTAACCTGTCCAGCAGTGACGTTGGTAACCTGTCCAGCAGTGATGTTGGTAACCTGTCCAGCAGTGATGTTGGTAACCTGTCCAGCAGTGATGTTGGTAACCTGTCCAGCAGTGACGTTGGTAACCTGTCCAGCAGTGATGTTGGTAACCTGTCCAGCAGTGATGTTGGTAACCTGTCCAGCAGTGATGTTGGTAACCTGTCCAGCAGTGATGTTGGTAACCTGTCCAGCAGTGACGTTGGTAACCTGTCCAGCAGTGATGTTGGTAACCTGTCCAGCAGTGACGTTGGTAACCTGTCCAGCAGTGATGTTGGTAACCTGTCCAGCAGTGATGTTGGTAACCTGTCCAGCAGTGACGTTGGTAACCTGTCCAGCAGTGATGTTGGTAACCTGTCCAGCAGTGACGTTGGTAACCTGTCCAGCAGTGACGTTGGTAACCTGTCCAGCAGTGATGTTGGTAACCTGTCCAGCAGTGACGTTGGTAACCTGTCCAGCAGTGATGTTGGTAACCTGTCCAGCAGTGACGTTGGTAACCTGTCCAGCAGTGACGTTGGTAACCTGTCCAGCAGTGATGTTGGTAACCTGTCCAGCAGTGACGTTGGTAACCTGTCCAGCAGTGATGTTGGTAACCTGTCCAGCAGTGACGTTGGTAACCTGTCCAGCAGTGACGTTGGTAACCTGTCCAGCAGTGACGTTGGTAACCTGTCCAGCAGTGACGTTGGTAACCTGTCCAGCAGTGACGTTGGTAACCTGTCCAGCAGTGACGTTGGTAACCTGTCCAGCAGTGACGTTGGTAACCTGTCCAGCAGTGACGTTGGTAACCTGTCCAGCAGTGACGTTGGTAACCTGTCCAGCAGTGACGTTGGTAACCTGTCCAGCAGTGACGTTGGTAACCTGTCCAGCAGTGACGTTGGTAACCTGTCCAGCAGTGACGTTGGTAACCTGTCCAGCAGTGACGTTGGTAACCTGTCCAGCAGTGACGTTGGTAACCTGTCCAGCAGTGACGTTGGTAACCTGTCCAGCAGTGAAGTTGGTAACCTGTCCAACAGTGAGTGACGTTGGTAACCTGTCCAGCAGTGACGTTGGTAAGTCCAGCAGTGTTGGTAACCTGTCCAGCAGTGACGTTGGTAACCTGTCCAGCAGTGACGTTGGTAACCTGTCCAGCAGTGACGTTGGTAACCTGTCCAGCAGTGATGTTGGTAACCTGTCCAACAGTGATGTTGGTAACCTGTCCAGCAGTGACGTTGGTAACCTGTCCAGCAGTGACGTTGGTAACCTGTCCAGCAGTGACGTTGGTAACCTGTCCAGCAGTGCGTTGGTAACCTGTCCAGCAGTGACGTTGGTAACCTGTCCAGCAGTGATGTTGGTAACCTGTCCAGCAGTGATGTTGGTAACCTGTCCAGCAGTGATGTTGGTAACCTGTCCAGCAGTGACGTTGGTAACCTGTCCAGCAGTGACGTTGGTAACCTGTCCAGCAGTGACGTTGGTAACCTGTCCAGCAGTGATGTTGGTAACCTGTCCAGCAGTGATGTTGGTAACCTGTCCAGCAGTGACGTTGGTAACCTGTCCAGCAGTGACGTTGGTAACCTGTCCAGCAGTGACGTTGGTAACCTGTCCAGCAGTGACGTTGGTAACCTGGCTAGTGATTCTGTCAGTGAAGATCTTACAAGTAATAACGATGAGAACTGCCAATATGACATCTAGAACTTCTTAATGAAGTACAAGCTGACCAAAGAAATATATTCCTCACAGAGAAACTATATGAAATAAAAATTATCCGAAGTGGATGATTAGGAAAAAGTCATCTTACAGACCAGGATGGTTATATTATCATATAGATCAAATAAAATTATAAAAAAATACTAAACGAAACTATCAAATTAAGATTGTAAGAGATTCCCCAAAAACTCCAAAAGGATTTTTTCAACTGTTCAGGAAAAAGATCACGAAAAAAATGGGTACTTAGAACTAGATCTGGATAACCCTTTTTTTCAAGGATTATTTCCTGTCAGTCTTCACACAAAAGGGCAGATGAAATCCCTGCAGTTTAATTGAGGACCTGAAACAAACACATTAATTATTATCATAGTCGCTAGGGACTATGGTTGTTAAACAAGTAGACCGATTAATACAAAATAAGGCAATTTAAAGAGTAGTGTTTCGTCATTGTCTCATTCCTTACTGCTGTTCTCTGCTTTCTTTCATTCAGGTACTTAGTTCCACAGAGCAATCTGCCTCTATTCCTGCCTGTTCCTCTAATTTCTGAAGTAATCTCTGGTGCGGTACTCTGTTAAATGCTTTCCCGTTGTCCAAGAAAATACACTCCATCCAGCCCCATCTTTCTTATTTTATTTTAGCATAGAACTTCAGCAATTTGTTAGGCAATATTTTCCATTCCTAAACCAGTGGTGGTTTTCTGCAAGAATATTCTACTATCCAGGTGTTCCACTATCTTTATCTTACTCTCTTCTCCAAAATTTTTGACAGTATGCACGTTAGAGATACAGGCTTTTAATTAAGTACCTCTTATTTGTCCCCTTTTGTATATTTGGGGACCATTGTACTTGCATCCAGTTTTCTGGCACTTTTCGTAACTGTAGAGACAGGTTATACAGTATTTCTTTGCTTTTTGGTTACACAGTGATTCTGCTCCTTATCTCATGAGTACATCAGCACGCATCGAACTATATTACCTCATTCCATTGCTTTTGCTACATCAAGCTCATTTAAGTCTGGCAAATTCTTTTATCGTTGTGATGCCGTAAGGGATCTGTTGATCTGGTCTGACTATAGTGCCTTCGGTAACTCTCAACATACTTCTGCAAAGACAGCTTTGAATCTTTTGCTAAGCTCTTCTCATACCTCTCAGCCATTCTTCATCAACTTCTCATTATCCTTCAGCCTTATCATTCGGTCTTTCATAATTGTCTTTTTTTCTTATCTGTCTGTGGAGTAACTTTGATTCTGTTTCGGCCTTTGACAATATCATCCTGAACTTGTTTTTCACTTTCCCTTCTTATTCGTATGTAATAGTTTTTGGCTCTGTTTTCTGGTGTTTGATCTGCTCTGTATTTCTTCCATAATATCTGGCTCCTTCCCATGGACACTACTTTCCAATTGAACTACGGGCTTTCTCTGTTGTTCTTATTTTTCTTTGTTGTAGGTAAATATCCTTTATTTACCTCTTGGAAGTTTGACTCAATTACATATAACACTTCTTATACAGCTTCGCCCTCTAGTTCCCTTTCCCATTGTACTTCACTCAAAAATGATTCCCAATCCATCATCGTGATCCCCCCTTCTGTAATCCCATTTTGTCTGTTAATCACTTCCTACCTCTCTTTCACCATTCTTATTTCCAAGAATTACTTGAAGCTTAGTAAGTGTAAGAAATTTTCGATATCCCTTATTTATTTTGTGTAATAACTAGGTAAAAGTCTCGTTGTCTAGTCTTCTTCCTCCACACGCGTTGTTTCCTTCACATGTTGCCTCAGGAAAATCCTAGTCAATCTTATTTTGAGTGTGTGTGTGAATACTCGCCTATTTACTCACCTATTTCTGGTTGCAGGGGTCGAGTTGTAACTCCTGGCCCCGCCTCTTCGCTGGTCGTTACAAGGCCCGCCCTGTGTGTATGTGTGTGTGCGTGTACTCATCTAATTGTGGTTGCAGGGGTCGATTCATAGCTCCTGGCCCCGCCTCTTCGCTGGTCATTACTAAGTCCTCTCTCTCCCTGCTCCATGAGCTGTATCGAACCTTGTCTTAAAACTATGTAAGGTTCCTGACTCCACTACGTCACTTTGCAGACTATTCTGCTTCCTGACTGAAGAAAAACTCCCTAACATCCCTTTGACTCATCTGGGTCTTCAATTTCCAACTGTGACCCCTTGTTTCTGTGTCTCATCTCTGGAACATCCTGTCTTTGTCCTCCTTGTCAGTTCCTCGCAGAATTTTATATGTCGTTATCATGTCTCCCCTAACTCTCCTGGTCTCCAGTGTCGTCAGGCCGATTTCCCTTAACCTTTTTTCTTAGGACATTATCCTTAGATGTGGGATTAGTCTTATTGCAAGCCTTAGCACTTTCTCTAATTTCTTGACGTGCTTAGCCAGGTGTGCGTTCCATACTGGTGCTGCATGCTTCAGTATGAGCCGGACGTACACGGTATACAGAGTCTTGAACGATTCCTTACTAAGGTGTCCAAACGCTATTCTTAGGTTTGCCAGGCGCCCATACGATGCAGCAGTTATTTGGTTGATGTGCACTTCAGGAGATGTGCTTGGTATTATACTCACCCCAAGATCCTTTTCCTTGAGTGAGGTTCGCAGTCTTTGGCCACCTAGCCTATACTCTGGCTGCGGTCTTCTTTGGCCTTCCCCAATCTTCATAACTTCACACTTGGTGGGGTTAAACTCCAGGAGCCAGTTGCTGAACCAGGCTTGCAGCCTGCCTAGATCTTACTGTAGTCCTACCTGATCCTCATCCAATTGAATTCTTCCCATTAGCTTCACATCGTCTGTGTGGAATCGTGTCGAAAGCCTTCTTGCAGTCTAAGAAAATACAATCTACCCATCCTTCTCTCTCTTGTCTTACTTCTGTCACCTTGTCGTAAAACTCCAGTAGGTTTGTGACACAGGATTTCCCTTCCCTGGAACCATGCTGGTTTTTAGGTGCTCCACCACTCTTCTTTTGATGATCTTCTCCATGACTTTACATACTTTACATGTCAATTACACTGGTCTATAGTTTAATGCTGCATTGTTATACACAGTATTGTTATACACAGCACTGTTATACACAGTATTGTTATACACAGCACTGTTATACACAACACTGTTATACAAAGCACTGTTATACACAGTATTGCTATACACAGCACTGTTATACACAGCACTGTTACACACAGCACTGTTATACACAGCACTGTTATACACAGTATTGTTATACACAGCACTGTTATACACAGCACTGTTATACACAGCGCTGTTAGACACAGCACTGATATACATACTCTGTTATACACAACACTGTTATACACAGCACTGTTATACACAGTATTGTTATACACAGCACTGTTATACACAGCTCTGTTATACACAGCACTGTTATACACAGCACTGTTATACAGAGTATTTTTATACACAGCACTGTTATGTACAGCACTGTTATACACAACACTGTTATACACAGCACTGTTATACACAGCACTGTTATACACAGCACTGTTATACACAGCACTGTTATACACAGCACTATTATACACAGCACTGTTATATACAATACTGTTATACACAGTACTGTTATACACACCCTGTTATACACAGCACTGTTATACAGAGCACTGTTATACACAACACTGTTATACACAGCACTGTTATGTACAACACTGTTATACACAGCACTGTTATACACAGCAACAGCACTGTTATACACAACACTGTTATACACAGCACTGTTATACTCAACACTGTTATACACAGCACTGTTATACACACCCTGTTATACACAGCACTGTTATACACAGCGCTGTTATACACAACACTGTTATACACAGCACTGTTATACACACCCTGTTATACACAGCACTCTTATACACAACACTGTTATACACAGCACTGTTATACACAACACTGTTATACACAGCACTGTTATACACAGCACTGTTAAACACAGCACTGTTATATACAGCACGGTTATACACAGCACTGTTATACACAGCGCTGTTATACACAGCTCTGCTATACACAGCCCTGTTATACACAGCACTGTTATGTACAACACTGTTATACACAGCACTGTTATACACAGTATTATTATACACAGCACTGTTATACACAGCACTGTTATACACAGCAATGTTATACACAGCCCTGTTATACACAGCACTGTTATACACAGCACTGTTATACACAGCACTGTTATACGTAGCACTGTTATAAACAGCACTGTTATACACAGTATTATTATACACAGCACTGTTATACACAGCACTGTTATACACAGCAATGTTATACACAGCCCTGTTATACACAGCACTGTTATACACAGCACTGTTATACACAGCACTGTTATACGTAGCACTGTTATAAACAGCTCTGTTATACACAGTATTGTTATACACAGCACTGTTATACACAGCACTGTTATACACAGCACTGTTATACAAAGCACTGTTATACACAGTATTGGTATACACAGCACTGTTATACACAACACAGTTATACACATCACTGTTATACACAGTATTATTATACACAGCACTGTTATACACAGCACTGTTATACACAGCACTGTTATACACAGTATTGTTAACACAGCACTGTTATACACAGCACTGTTATACACAGCACTGTTATACACAGCACTGTTAAACACAGCACTGTTATATACAGCACTGTTATACACAGCACTGTTATACACAGCGCTGTTATACACAGCACTGCTATACACAGCCCTGTTATACACAGCACTGTTATGTACAACACTGTTATACACAGCACTGTTATACACAGCACTGTTACACACAGCACTGTTATACACAGTACTGTTATACATAGCACTGTTATAAACAGCACTGTTATACACAGTATTGCTATACACAGCACTGTCATGTACAGCACTGTTATACACAGCACTGTTATACACAGCACTGTTATACACAGCCCTGTTATACACAGCACTGTTATACACAGCACTGTTATACACAGTACTGTTATACATAGCACTGTTATAAACAGCACTGTTATACACAGTATTGCTATACACAGCACTGTCATGTACAGCACTGTTATACACAGCACTGTTATACACAGCACTGTTATACACAGTACTGTTATACACAGCACTGTTATACACAATATTGTTATACACAGCACTGTTATACACAGCACTGTTATACACAGCAATGTTATACACAGCACTGTTATACACAGTATTGTTATACACAGCACTGTTACACACAGCACTGTTATACACAGCACTGTTATATGCAGCACTGTTATACACAGCACTGTTATACACAGTACTGTTATACACAGCACTGTTATACACAACACTGTTATACACAGAATTGTTATACAAAGACTGTTATACAGAGCACTGTTTACAGAGCACTGTTATACACAGCACTGTTAAACACAGCACCGTTATACACAGCACTGTTATACACAGTACTGTTATACACAGCACTGTTATACACAATATTGTTATACACAGCACTGTTATACACAGCACTGTTATACACAGCAATGTTATACACAGCACTGTTATACACAGTATTGTTATACACAGCACTGTTACACACAGCACTGTTATACACAGTACTGTTATACATAGCACTGTTATATACAGCACTGTTATACACAGCACTGTTATACACAGCGCTGTTATACACAGCACTGCTATACACAGCCCTGTTATACACAGCACTGTTATGTACAACACTGTTATACACAGCACTGTTATACACAGCACTGTTATACACAGCACTGTTATACACAGCACTGTTATACACAGCCCTGTTATACACAGCACTGTTATACACAGCACTGTTATACACAGCACTGTTATACATAGCACTGTTATAAACAGCACTGTTATACACAGTATTGCTATACACAGCACTGTCATGTACAGCACTGTTATACACAGCACTGTTATACACAGCACTGTTATACACAGCACTGTTACACACAGCACTGCTATACACAGCATTGTTATACACACCCTGTTATACACAGCACTGTTATACACAGCACTATTATACAAAGCACTGTTGTACACAGTATTGGTATACAGAGCACTGTTATACACAACACTGTTATACACAGCACTGTTATACACAGTATTATTATACACAGCACTGTTATACACAGCACTGTTATACACAGCACTGTTATACACAGCCATGTTATACACAGCACTGTTATACACAGCACTGTTATACACAGCACTGTTATACGTAGCACTGTTATAAACAGCACTGTTATACACAGAATTGTTATACACAGCACTGTCATGTACAGCACTGTTATACACAGCACTGTTATACACAGCACTGTTATACACAGCACTGTTACACACAGCACTGCTATACACAGCACTGTTATACACACCCTGTTATACACAGCACTGTTATACACAGCACTGTTATACAAAGCACTGTTATACACAGTATTGGTATACACAGCACTGTTATACACAACACTTTTATACACAGCACTGTTATACACAGTATTATTATACACAGCACTGTTATACACAGCACTGTTATACACAGCACTGTTATACACAGTATTGTTATACACAGCACTGTTATACAGAGCACTGTTATACACAGTATTGTTATACACAGCACTGTTATACACAGCACTGTTATACACAGCACTGTTATACACAGTATTGTTATACACAGCACTGTTATACACAACACTGTTATACAAAGCACTGTTATACACAGTATTGCTATACACAGCACTGTTATACACAGCACTGTTACACACAGCACTGTTATACACAGCACTGTTATACACAGTATTGTTATACACAGCACTGTTATACACAGCACTGTTATACACAGCGCTGTTAGACACAGCACTGATATACATACTCTGTTATACAAAACACTGTTATACACAGCACTGTTATACACAGTATTGTTATACACAGCACTGTTATACACAGCTCTGTTATACACAGCACTGTTATACACAGCACTGTTATACAGAGTATTTTTATACACAGCACTGTTATGTACAGCACTGTTATACACAACACTGTTATACACAGCACTGTTATACACAGCACTGTTATACACAGTATTGTTATACAAAGCACTGTTATACACAGCACTGGTATACACACCCTGTTATACACAGCACTGTGATACACAACACTGTTATACACAACACTCTTATACACAGCACTGTTATACACACGCTGTTATACACAGCACTGTTATGCACAACACTGTTATACACAGCACTGTTATACACACCCTGTTATACACAGCACTGTTATACACAACACTGTTATACACATCACTGTTATACACAGCACTTATACACAGCACTGTTATACACAGCACTGTTATACACAGCACTATTATACACAGCACTGTTATATACAATACTGTTATACACAGTACTGTTATACACACCCTGTTATACACAGCACTGTTATACAGAGCACTGTTATACACAACACTGTTATACACAGCACTGTTATGTACAACACTGTTATACACAGCACTGTTATACACAGCAGTTATACACAGCACTGTTATACACAACACTGTTATACACAGCACTGTTATACTCAACACTGTTATACACAGCACTGTTATACACACCCTGTTATACACAGCACTGTTATACACAGCGCTGTTATACACAACACTGTTATACACAGCACTGTTATACACACCCTGTTATACACAGCACTCTTATACACAACACTGTTATACACAGCACTGTTATACACAACACTGTTATACACAGCACTGTTATACACAGCACTGTTAAACACAGCACTGTTATATACAGCACGGTTATACACAGCACTGTTATACACAGCGCTGTTATACACAGCTCTGCTATACACAGCCCTGTTATACACAGCACTGTTATGTACAACACTGTTATACACAGCACTGTTATACACAGTATTATTATACACAGCACTGTTATACACAGCACTGTTATACACAGCAATGTTATACACAGCCCTGTTATACACAGCACTGTTATACACAGCACTGTTATACACAGCACTGTTATACGTAGCACTGTTATAAACAGCACTGTTATACACAGTATTATTATACACAGCACTGTTATACACAGCACTGTTATACACAGCAATGTTATACACAGCCCTGTTATACACAGCACTGTTATACACAGCACTGTTATACACAGCACTGTTATACGTAGCACTGTTATAAACAGCTCTGTTATACACAGTATTGTTATACACAGCACTGTTATACACAGCACTGTTATACACAGCACTGTTATACAAAGCACTGTTATACACAGTATTGGTATACACAGCACTGTTATACACAACACAGTTATACACATCACTGTTATACACAGTATTATTATACACAGCACTGTTATACACAGAACTGTTATACACAGCACTGTTATACACAGTATTGTTAACACAGCACTGTTATACACAGCACTGTTATACACAGCACTGTTATACACAGCACTGTTAAACACAGCACTGTTATATACAGCACTGTTATACACAGCACTGTTATACACAGCGCTGTTATACACAGCACTGCTATACACAGCCCTGTTATACACAGCACTGTTATGTACAACACTGTTATACACAGCACTGTTATACACAGCACTGTTACACACAGCACTGTTATACACAGTACTGTTATACATAGCACTGTTATAAACAGCACTGTTATACACAGTATTGCTATACACAGCACTGTCATGTACAGCACTGTTATACACAGCACTGTTATACACAGCACTGTTATACACAGCCCTGTTATACACAGCACTGTTATACACAGCACTGTTATACACAGTACTGTTATACATAGCACTGTTATAAACAGCACTGTTATACACAGTATTGCTATACACAGCACTGTCATGTACAGCACTGTTATACACAGCACTGTTATACACAGCACTGTTATACACAGCACTGTTACACACAGCACTGCTATAGACAGCATTGTTATACACACCCTGTTATACACAGCACTGTTATACACAGCACTATTATACAAAGCACTGTTGTACACAGTATTGGTATACAGAGCACTGTTATACACAACACTGTTATACACAGCACTGTTATACACAGTATTGTTATACACAGCACTGTTATACACAGCACTGTTATACACAGCACTGTTATACACAGCCCTGTTATACACAGCACTGTTATACACAGCACTGTTATACACAGCACTGTTATAAGTAGCACTGTTATAAGCAGCACTGTTATACACAGCATTGTTATACACAGCACTGTCATGTACAGCACTGTTACACACAGCACTGTTATACACAGCACTGTTATACACAGCACTGTTACACACAGCACTGCTATACACAGCACTGTTATACACACCCTGTTATACACAGCACTGTTATACACAGCACTGTTATACAAAGCACTGTTATACACAGTATTGGTATACACAGTACTGTTATACACAACACTGTTATACACAGCACTGTTATACACAGTATTATTATACACAGCACTGTTATACACAGTATTGTTATACACAGCACTGTTATACAGAGCACTGTTATACATAGTATTGTTATACACAGCACTGTTATACACAGCACTGTTATACACAGCACTGTTATACACAGTATTGTTATACACAGCACTGTTATACACAACACTGTTATACAAAGCACTGTTATACACAGTATTGCTATACACAGCACTGTTATACACAGCACTGTTATACACAGCACTGTTATACACAGCACTGTTATACACAGTATTGTTATACACAGCACTGTTATACACAGCACTGTTATACACAGCGCTGTTAGACACAGCACTGATATACATACTCTGTTATACACAACACTGTTATACACAGCACTGTTATACACAGTATTGTTATACACAGCACTGTTATACACAGCTCTTGTATACACAGCACTGGTATACACAGCACTGTTATACAGAGTATTTTTATACACAGCACTGTTATGTACAGCACTGGTTTACACAACACTGTTATACACAGCACTGTTATACACAGCACTGTTATACACAGTATTGTTATACAAAGCACTGTTATACACAGCACTGTTATACACACCCTGTTATACACAGCACTGTTATACACAACACTGTTATACACAACACTCTTATACACAGCACTGTTATACACACGCTGTTATACACAGCACTGTTATACACAACACTGTTATACACAGCACTGTTATACACAGCACTGTTATACACAGTATTGTTATGCAGAACACTGTTATACACAACACTGTTATACAAAGCACTGTTATACACAGTATTGTTATACACAGCACTGTTATACACAGCACTGTTATACACAGCACTCTTATACACAGTATTTTTATACACAGCACTGTTATACACAGCACTATTATACACAACACTGTTATACACACCCTGTTATACACAGCACTGTTATACACACCCTGTTATACACAACACTGTTATACACAGCACTGTTATACACAGCACTGTTATACACAACACTGTTATACACAACACTGTTATACACAACACTGTTATACACAACACTGTTATACACAACACTGTTATACACAACACTGTTATACACAGCACTGTTATACACAGCACAGTTATACACAGCACTGTTATACACAACACTGTTATACACAGCACTGTTATACACAACACTTTTATACACAACACTGTTATACACAACACTGTTATACACAACACTGTTATACACAACACTGTTATACACAACACTGTTATACAGAACACTGTTATACACAGCACTGTTATACACAACACTGTTATACACAACACTGTTATACACAACACTGTTATACACAACACTGTTATACACAACACTGTTATACACAACACTGTTATACACAACACTGTTATACACAACACTGTTATACACAACACTGTTATACACAACACTGTTATACACAACACTGTTATACACAACACTGTTATACACAACACTGTTATACACAACACTGTTATACACAACACTGTTATACACAGCACTGTTATACACAGTATGTGATGCTGATAACACATTACTAAATTTTTGGACAAGAAATCCGTAATTAGTCACCACCTCTTTAAATAATAAAACAATAACAACAATAAGTATGACTTGATAAACAGCAACAACAACAACACTAAAATCAGCAGTAACAACAATAACAAAAACATCAATAAATTCAACAGAAAAACAGCAACAAAAATAATATTAAAATGAAAAGCAACAACAATAACAGAAACAACAATAAAATCAACAGAAAAAGGCAACAAAAACAACAACAAAATCAACAGAAAAACAATAACAAAAACAACAATAAAATCATCAGCATCAACAATAACAAAACAACAATAAACTCAACAGAAAGACAACAATAAAACCAACAGCAATAACAACAAAAACAAAATCAACAATAACAACAACAACAAAGAATGCCTCTATGTCAAAACTTTCTGTTTTTTTTTTTTTTTTTACACAGATCATTTTTTAAGACTAAGAACAGTTATCCTATTTCAGTTCCCTGCCTCTGTATTCGACTGATGAAGCCTATTGAGTACGCGAAATGTTTTGGAATTAGACATACATAGGTGTTGCGCGTGTGTTTTACTCGGCTAGTGAGTACTGGCTTAGGAAACTGTAAGCCAAAGGTTTGTATGATTAATGGAAGATTATCTGTCGTATGAGGACGATGAAGGATTGCAACCTACCTCAACGCACAAGATGAGATCAGGAACCTTCGGGTAGAAGATCTGCGTCTCGAAGTACACGTAGTAAGGAATGGCCGAAGCCACTGCCATTATCCAGATGACTACGATGAGGGCCCTGGCTCGCTTGGTGGTGATCTGAAGCTTCAGTGGGAACCAGATGGCCAAGAACCTGTGTGTGAGAAAGAGGAACACAGAATTAAGTGAACTAAATGATCAGGAACCTGTATGTGGGAGAGGAACACAGGGTTAAGTGAACCAGATGTGGCGTACGCCGACTACAATACTGTATTCCAGGTGCATCACACATATCCACAGTCTTGCATGTCATCACTAACTAGTTTGACAGCACGGCAGCTCACCGCTTGTTCAAATGAGCGCATCATTTGAATACGGATGACTGCTAGTTTGATGAAGTTTTGCCAGTCAGCTTGAGGAAGAGGAGAAAGCATCATGGTAAGTCATCTTGCATGTGTAGCAGCCCTGGAGCTTCAGATGCTCACAAACCTCGAGATAATTAGCGCCATACCAGAGTCTGTCCTCTGTATGGTTGTCTAAAACCTTCCTGTCCAACCGTTCCAGAGCAACAGTACACGTAGCTGTTCTGACTATTCTGATTCATATGCTGAATACGTAAATATTTCTCCTGCTGAGTTACGAACTGACGCTTATATGCTTTATAATTAAGCCTTTGCTACAATGACTCAGAATTAGCAAAGACGTCGCCTCATGTAATTATACATATGTACAATTGTTTTTGCAAGATTGTGGTTAACTGAACTTACATGTATTGCATTGCGGAGTAAAGAATCATTCATTGGGCCCTTGCACTCTTGCCTTATCCTAAGACACACTGTAGATGTATCACAGGTGCCGAGCTTGTGTCCAAAGACACAGTGTAGACGATGTATCACAAAGCCTGTGTCCTAAGATACATAGTACTTATATATGTCACACCATTAATCTTATCGCTTTAAACTTTTGTAGGAGACAGCGGACTGGCTGCTGGTTCCTCTGACACTCATTAGACATGGCCCTCCGAGCAAGGGGCAGAGGAAGCACCCGTGTACAAAGAGTTTTTAAGCTCTTGTCTTCCCCGCCACGAGGAATGCCTTCTTGCATCCAGTGCCTTCCTCGCTCCAGAGCAACCAGTCTCAATATTGGCAGGAGTCAACTACCTCCGTCTGCAGTTCACCTCTTTGCCAGTTAATCTGATGTAATGTTGTCTTAGTTTTCCGTACTTCCATTAGTGATAATTTCGTTGTGATGCAGGCGAAGTCAGGTAAGATTCGTCAGGAAAGAGGAAAAGTGTTCCTGACGCGTGTCTTAATTATTAATACAGGTGTGAACGACTCGACTCGACTAGAGTTTAGGTAAGACCCTTGTGGGATTAGCGGGGTTAGTTATTCATCTATACTTTTCAAAGAATTGAAATGGGCTCTCTGAAATACTGATGCGGATCCAATCTTTACTATTTACGGATGCCTAACCTGTACCCAAAGACACTGAATACAGTGTATCACATGTGCACTTTCCAGAAGTATATAGACATGATGAACATCAGCCACTGTGTGACATAGAAAAGTTCTACTGAAGATGAACCCTTGCAGACGTGTGGGTGCACTGATGATGGTGAGAAGCTCTTCATCCACGAGAATGGTGCTGACCCTTCCTTACTTTGATCAAATCTGATTCTTCCACATCTTATATTTTCCAGGTGGGTGTAGCGCTTCCCAATAAATATAGTAACAATAATAATAATATTACTACTACTGCTATTACATCAACAACAACAACAACAACAACTACTACTACTACTACTACGACTACTATTACTACTACTATTACCACTACTGCTAATAATAATAATAATGGTAATAATAATAATTAGAGCTAAACGTTGCTCAAACAAACCCATGTTCTACATTCTTGTGTCTTTGTCCGCAAGTAAAACAAATATAATAAAACAAGAAAATCACAAAGAAAGAAGTGATATCTTAACATATATTATATTCACAGTAAAAGATATCTCTTTCATTTGCGATCTGAAGATCACGAGAGCAATTGTAATTTAGTGATCTCTGAGGGTAAATTACTTATGTGCAACAACACATGTGCAACAACACATGTGCAACAACACATGTGCAACAACACATGTGCAACAAAACATGTGCAACAACACATGTGCAACAACACATTTCGCTCATTCCTCAGCATGAGGGTACAGCACAAGTTTGATGTAATGACAAATTGCATAAATAATGTCATCTATTTTTTTATGTTGATATATTTCTTCTATAATGCAATCTATTTCTTCTATGAGTTGATCTATTTCTTCTGCAATGTGATCTGTTTATTTTATATTGTTATTAATTACTTCTATAATGTTATATACCTGTTGTTACAATATAATGTATTTCATCTATAATGTGATCTATTATTTCTAATACGTGATCTATTTCTTCTACTGTATAATGTGATATGTTTCTTCCATAATGTGATGGACTCATAGACGTTGCTTATATTCTTCTTGAGTCATCCACATCAGGTGACGTGTTCTGCTGAGTACGAGAAGATCGTCACGTGGCGTCTACTATCTTGTATCTTGACTTCGACTGGTGGATGGAGGTAGCTGACAGTCTTGGCTGTTACACAGAACTAGCTCACAGTCATTCCATCAGCGGGTGTTGAGAGCCTCAGGTAAGAGGGAGCCATCCCAAGGGGCTGGTCAGAGGAGAAGCACTCGCCCTTACTTCCTAAGACACTCACTAGCACTCTAAGACACACAGACACGTCCTCTCTCTCTCTCTCTCTCTCTCTCTCTCTCTCTCTCTCTCTCTCTCTCTCTCTCTCTCTCTCTCTCAATATCATTATACATTTTCGATATATTTATGTTATTAATTGAACTAATTTCCAATATTTCTTGACAACTGGCTTTCTATATTATGATGTTTAGGTCCATCTTGCTCTGATGTTGAAATGGAAATATCCTATGAAAAAAATGTGAGAGAATTAAAAATCACTCTCACTGTGGATAAAAAAGTTCAAATGTCAAAGCTTATGGGTAAAATAACAATATAAAAAACCAATTATTAATGCTAAACTAAAAAAAAAAAGGCCTGAAAGATAACCTTACGATTGAAAATATCTACCAGTTTAAAAAAATATATTTTATGTATCAAAGTCACAGTCAATGATAGTTATATTAGAGGCAAAGCTGAAAAACACTGATCAAAATTAAATAAGTTCACACCTTAAAGAAATAGGTCACAGAAGTCAGGAAAATTTAGATAAAACTCAAAATTTTAAGGTCACAACAATTTTTTTATATGATTTATCATTTTCATATACCCATCAGGTGTGGCACAAAAGTTCGACCAGACGAGAAGACCCAAACAAACACACACACACCGATGATTAGTTCGTTTTAAATTAAAAAAACTGTTTTTTTCTGGCCTCTGTGATGTTGATTTGTTCTCTCTCTCTCTTGTGTTTTATCGTTTGGTGGTGACGTGTGTTATCTCTCGTTATCAAGGGTTATTTTTGTCTGTTCGTAGTTATCATGCAATCATGCATTAAATTGTGTTCTACTGTTATGTTTTGTTTTCATTTCGCGATCATATATCTTTCGTTATCACGTGAGAATGATATATGCTATCTTTAGTTATCATGTGAGGATGTAATTTCTCGTTATTACGTGCGAAAGAACCTATGGCATCTCTCACTATCACAGATTTTTTATCACATTATCACATATATGAACATAAGAACATAAAAAGGAACACTTCGGAAGGCCTACTGGCCCATGCGAGGCAGGTCAAAGTCACCTCCCGGCTTAAACTAATGACCCAATTAGTCAGGTCAGGTCAGGTCACATCCATTTAAGGAAGCAGCAAGGTATCAGACCTATTAGCACAAGCTAGTGAGGTCCAACTCACATCCACCCACACCCACTCATGTATTTATCTAAACTCTTTTTAAACCTACACAACGTCTTAGCTTCTATGACGGTACTCGAGAGTTTGCTCCACTCATCCACAACTCTATTGCCAAACCAGTGCTTCCCTACATCCTTCCTGAATCTGAAATTTTCCAACTTAAAACCATTGCTGCGAGTCCTGTCTTGGCTAGATATTTTCAGCATGCTATTTACATTCCCTTTATTTATTCCTGTTCTTCATTTATACACCTCAAACATATCCCCCCATCCAGTTCTACGCCTTTCTAGAGAGTGCAGATTTAGGGCCCTCAGTCTCTCTTAATAGGAAAGATTTCTGATACATGGGATCAACTTTGTCATCCTCTTCTGTATGTGTTCCAGTGCATTTATATCCATTCTGTAATACGGTGACCAGAACTGAGCAGCATAGTCTAAATGAAGCCTAACCAAGGATATATAAAGTTGAAAAACAACCTGAGGACTTCTATTATTTATACTTCTTGATATGAAGCCAAGGGTTCTGTTTGCTTTATTGCGAACACTTATGCACTGTTGTCTTAGTTTTAGATTACTGCTAACCAGAACTCCTAAATCCTTTTCGTAATATTAAGATCTATATTATTTAGTTTTATATGGCATGAATATTTTCCTGTCCAGCATTTAGAACTTTGCATTTATCTATATTAAACTGCATCTGCCACTTCTCCGACCACTGCATCAGTCTACTGAAATCTTCGTGGAGTGCTCTAGTGTCCTCATTACAATGAACTGGACGGCCTATTTTCGTGTCATCAGCAAACTTGCTTATGTCGCTATTTATCCATCATTAATGTCTTTTATGTAAACTGTGAACAACAAAGGGCCTTGACCCTTGTGGAACACCGCTTGTAACGTGCCCCCATTCTGATTTCTCCTCATTTATGCAAACTTTCTGCTGCCTATTTGTCAACCATGCCTCTATTCCATGTGCCTCAAGTTTCCTCAATAGTCTCTGATGTGGGATTCTATCAAAAGCCTTAATGAAGTCCATATACACAATATCATATTCATTACTATGATCTACCTCCTCAAATACCTTAGTGAAAAAAAATTAATAAATTCGTAAGGCAGGAACGCCCTTATGTAAGACCGTGCTGAGATTCGCTGATCATTTTATGCTTTTCAAAATGGGTACGAATTGCCTGGGCAATTATTGATTCCATAAATTTTTCCACTATGGAGATTAGGCTTATTGGTCTATAGTTCGAAGCTAAGGACCTGTCACCTGCTTTGAAAATTGGTATCACATTTGCCATTTTCCACTTATCTGGCACCATGCCAGTTTGTAGTGATATGTTGAAAAGATTAGACAAAGGTTTGCTAAGCTCCTCTTTACATTCCATTAAAATAATTGCAAACAGCTCATCAGGGCCTGGGGATTTGTTAGGTTTTAATTTATCAATATGTCTAAGGACCATGTCGCTTGTGACACTAATCGTGCATTTATGACCATCCTGTTCTACATAGTTTATTATTTTTTGGAATATCGCTAGTTCATATCTTCCTGTGTAAACACTAAGAGGAAGTAGTGTTAAAAATTCAATACATTTCCTTATCACTGTCGGTGAGCTGACTCTAGTAACTTTTGAGTGGGCCTATCTTGTCCCTGATCTTACTTCTGTATACCTGAAAGAATCCTTTTCGGTTAGTCTTCGATTCTCTTGCAACTTTAACCTTATAATCTCTCTTTGCTTTTCTTATTCCTTTTTTTTATTTCTCTCTTTAACTCAATATATTGATTTCTTAACTGCCCCTCTCCTCTTTTCATTCTCCTATATATGCCTCTCTTTTGACCAATGAGATGTTTTAATCTATTATAGAAACACATGAAATTGACACACACACACACACACACACACACACACATATATATATATATATATATATATATATATATATATATATATATATATATATATATATATATATATATATATATATATATAATTATACTGCATATGTGTTTATATTTCCATTGTGTCGGTATTTTATACCATTTATTTCCTGCAGTGTTCCTTCTTTCTTATGTTCTTATGTTAAATTTGCAATGTAAGACATGATAACACACACTAAACTGGGTGAGTTATTTACACATATGAATCGGATAAATATTTCAAGATGTCAAAATGAAGAAAATTTAATTAAAGAAAAATGAAGCCTACCTGTCGAGGGAGACGGCGATGAGGGAGTTGACGGAGGCGGACACAGACACAGCCTGCACGTAGGCTACCAGCTTGCACATTATCCAGCCCAACATCCATGCTGTGGAGGAGAGAACACAGTATCTGGCTTTACTGTGTCTACTGTGACGTGTTCACACCAAGCATAACATTCCTAACGATGCTTAGTGAGAACGAGTTCAGGTCAAAATTACCTTCAGCATTATCGGTGCAAGTAAACATGACATACACACGATGGGTGTCGGAAAACATACCATATACACGATGGGTGTCGGAAAACATACCATATATACGATGAATGTCGGAAAACATACCATACACACGATAGGTGTCGGAAAACATACCATACACACGATGGGTGTCGGAAACATACCATATACACGATGGGTATCGGAAAACATATCATACACACGATGGGTGTCGGAAAACATACCATAAGAACATAAGAAAGAAGGAACACTGCAACAGGCCTACTGACCCATGCGAAGGAGGTCCATGCCAGCCCTCTTCGGCATTGAACAATGACCACCTAGTCAGGTCACATCCACTTAAGGAAGGAGCATGGCACCAGACCTGGTAGCACAAGCTAGTCAGGTCCAACTCACCCACCCACACCCACTCATGTATTTATCCAACCTATTTTTAAAACTACACAAGGTCTTAGCTTCTATGAGGGTACTCGGGAGTTTGTTCCACTCATCCACAACTCTATTACCAAATCAGTGCTTTCCTATGTCCTTCCTGAATCTGAACTTTTCCAACTTGAAACAATTGATGCGAGTCCTGTCTTGGCTGGATATTTTCAACACGCTATTTGCATACCACACACACGATGGCTGTCGGAAAACCTACCATACACACGATGGGTGTCGGAAAACATACCATACACGTGATGCGTATCGGGAAACATACACACGATGGGTGCCGGAACACATACCATATACATGATGGGTGTCAGCGAACATTTCATTCGCACGACAGCTGTCAGAAAACATAAGGATGACTTGTAGGTCAGAGTGCTCGACTCACAGCCGTATTTTTTTTTTTAGACCAGATTTTCATTCCCTTGGCGGGGCGTAAGGTAAAATCTCTTTACACTTACTGGCCCTTTTCACCTAGCAGTATAAGAATACCAGGATGTCAGTCAACTTCTGTGGGTGGTGCAGTGTTGGGCGCTAGTGAACCTCAGATAGAGATGAGCTTTGAAATAAGCTGAAATAGGATAACAGCACTAAGCCAGTAAATTTAACAGTATGAAAAATAAAATCACATACGACATACCAACTATAAGTGTCAAAACTTACACTACATAGGGGAAGTGTATATAATGTATATGCGCCTGTTTCCTTACAAAAGCGTCCGTTACTGTATGTTTGCTGACGTTCATAATGTATATGGTAAGTTTACTGAGGCTCACAATGTATCTGTTAAATTTAGCAACGTTCACAGTGAATGTGTAATATTTACTGCGTACGTAAATATGTTTCCGTATTTATGATGTTTGCTAATGTCTTGTGTATATATTTTTTTGTTTACTGACATTCAGTGTATATCATATATACGCAGTTAGGGGGTATACCTGGGGGGGGTGTTTAGGGGGTTAGCGCCCCCGCGGCCCGGTCCATGACCAGGCCTCGGCAAACACACAAAAAATATACGCTATAGGCATCAAAAAACATCAAATATACTCACATATATTTATGCCACCAAATATATGATATACTGCGTTCGTCAGTACACATATACACTACGAGCGTCGGTAAACATAACATATACACTATGAACGTTAGCAAATATATAAGAGAGTGTAGCAAGGAAGCAGGAGTGATGTTATTCTTGTGTTGTTTGTGTTAAGGTGAAACCTCAACACCACAATATTTTAACTGATGGAAACTTCACAAAATCCTCTTAGTATACAGACTCGAACAATGTGGATGTGTTATCTGTGTTATATATTATTTACTGGCATTACGTCTTATTAAGAGACAGTGTTACTGGAGAGAGGGAGAGGGAGAGAGAGAGAGAGAGAGAGAGAAAGAGAGAGAGAGAGAGAGATGGACGTAATATAGAAAATTAACGAAGACAAGGTGATTGGAGTGACAGTAGGTATCACTGACAGCTGAGGGACAGTACTCTCACAAAGTAAAAACTTAGAATGCAAGGCAAAGCACAATAATTCTAGAGTATAAACTTGTATAGTCAGAGTAGCCTCAGAAAATGTTTCTCTTAGGTTAAGCACTTGATTGGAACACTATATTAAAAACTAGGTGCATTTCAGTCTCTACTGGATCTGATGAGGGTATATCGAATTGCATAACCTAGCCCGTTGTACGTTAATGGTTGCAATATAAATAGTGCAAAGCGAATCAGAAAAGGCTTTAGAATATTTACTTTATTTTTTACTTAATTCTAACTATAGATTCACTACAAATCTTATGATTACAAGCATTGATCCTGATACTAACCTCTTATTTAATGACTTAAATGATTCAAACAGTTACTGTAATTACTACACAGCAGAACAACTACACAGCTAACAACAACATAACTATGTTTAACTACAATATCAGATCTTTAAGCAAGCATTACGATGACCTCATAGCATTACTAAATTCCTTACATGCCAATATGTCCATCATTACACTAACTGAAACCTGGCTAAAGCCTGATACTACTACTATGCCATTCCTGGTTACACAGCCATACACAACTAGGCCAGACCAACAAGGGGGTGGCACTGCTATATACTACTCAGACCAACTAGAATGTATCACTAATACTTGCACAAGGGATGAACATGGGGAATATATAATAGCTAAATTCAAATCCAAATACCTACAAAAAGCTCTCACAGTGATAAACATCTACAGAGTTCCACAATCAAACATTAGCCAATTTAGTCAAAACCTAGGAAGTATGATAACTGATGCACGCATGAACAAAGATCACTTACTACTC
Organism: Cherax quadricarinatus; assembly: GCF_038502225.1. Lineage (NCBI taxonomy): Eukaryota > Metazoa > Arthropoda > Malacostraca > Decapoda > Parastacidae > Cherax > Cherax quadricarinatus. The sequence continues at coordinate 25,917,194 of NC_091311.1, forward strand.
TCAAGTGACTTCAATATAAATCTCCTGCAAGACCAGGACCCACACGTTACTGAATTCACAAACACAATGAGTAACTGCATGTTGCTACCAACAGTAACAAAACCTACAAGAGTTACAGAGACTAGTGTTTCCCTACTTGACCACATCTGGACCAACACTATATCCCCTTTAAAATCAGGCATAATTACAGATAATACCACAGACCACTACCCTACTTTCCTCATAACAACTCTTGGTAAAATACCCCAAGATACTACTAAAGTCACCTTCAGACTTCACAATGAGGCAGCCATTAATAACTTCACAACAGCAGTAACAAACATTGACTGGCACACTGAGCTAGAAATCTATACAGATATTGACGAATGTTTTAATAATTTTCTAAAAAAGACCCAATACCTTTATAACAAGCACTGCCCTAAAAAAACTAAACAGATGACAGCTAAGAGACTGAACAGTCCCTGGCTAACACCCAGCATTCTCAAATCCATAAATACAAAACACCGATATGAAAAACAGTACAGAATGGGTCACATAACCAGAGACCAAACAAAACGTTACTCGTCAATCCTAACCAGCCTGATAAGAAGGGCAAAAAAATTGTATTATGAGAACAGATTATCCAGCTTACGAGGTGATATAAAAAAGACCTGGAAGACCCTATCAGAAATTCTGGGAACAAAAAAGATATCACGACATAGCGAAATAAAATTAGCAAAATCAGATGAACCCCAACTCCCACCAACAGAAACAGCAAACAGACTCAATGATTTCTTCTCCACTATAGGTCAAAACCTTGCCAATAAAATCCCAAGCTCAGATACCCCACCAAATGACTACCTCACTGGCAACTACCCGAACACACTGTTCCTAGCTCCGACTAACCCATACGAAGTCTCCCTTATTATCAACGCACTGAAAAACGAGGCAGGAGATTTAAATACCTTACCACCCTTTATATACAAAAAAGCGTCACAAGTACTATCACCAATCATTGCAACACTCTTTAACAAATCCATTGAATCCTCCACCTTCCCTACAGTTCTCAAAATAGCAAGGGTCACCCCGATCCATAAAGGAGGAGACCAAACAGAGTTGAATAATTATAGGCCAATATCCAATTTACACCCTCTCTCAAAAATCTTCGAAAAATTAATTCATAAACGAATCTACTCCTACCTCATCTCCAAAAACATTCTCAACCCCTGCCAATTTGGATTCAGGCCTAATAAAAATACTAATGATGCTATTATACACATGCTAGAACATATAAACACTGCAATAGAGAAAAAAGAAGTCCCACTGGGGATCTTCATTGACTTACGTAAAGCTTTTGATACAGTTGACCATGACTTGCTCCACGTAAAATTGTCACACTATGGTATTAGAGGGCACTCCCTCAACTACCTCAAGTCTTACCTCAGCAACAGAAGCTCTTCCGCACAACCAATTACAGTTGGTGTCCCACAGGGAAGTGTCCTTGGCCCTCTTCTCTTTCTCCTATACATAAATGACCTACCAAATGCTTCGCAATTACTCAAACCCACACTTTTTGCAGATGACACTACATACGTCTTCTCTCACCCGAGCCCAGTCACGCTAGCCAATACTGTAAACACCAAACTACAGAAAATATCTACCTGGATGAGGACTAACAAACTTACACTAAACATTGACAAAACCTACTTCATTCAGTTTGGTAACAGAGCTACAGATGTACCTCTTAACATAACACTAAACGGATCACCTATCACAAAGCTAACAGAGGGAAAATTCCTAGGAATCCACCTCGATAATAGACTCAAATTTCATACACATATACAACAAATTTCTAAGAAAATTTCCAAGACTGTAGGCATACTATCGAAGATACGGTACTATGTTCCACAGTCAGCCCTCCTGGCCCTTTATCACTCTCTTATTTACCCCTATCTCACCTATGGAATTTGTGCATGGGGCTCAACAACAATTAACCATCTCAGACCACTAATTACCCAACAAAAGGCTGCAGTTAGAATGATAACAAATTCTCACTACAGGCAACACACTCCACCAATATTCAAAACACTCAACCTACTCACCATACAAAATATCCATACTTATTATTGCACCTATTACATACATAGAACACTTAACTCTGATATTAACCCTCCCCTCAAACATCTCCTTGCCAACCTCAACAGAACACATGACCATAACACAAGGCACAGATCACTCTTTGATGTTCCTCGTGTCCATCTCACACTATGCAAAAACTCAATGCACATAAAAGGCCCTAAAATCTGGAATTCATTACCTGTAAATATAAAAGAAACACTACCTGTTTATAAATTCAAGTCTCTTCTCAAAGATCACTTACTCACTCAAAACCAAATAAATACTGAATAACTGAACCTTATAAATTGTATATCCTATATGTTACTCACAATTATATCACACAAATGTTGAACCTAGGACCCAATCTAACTTTATTATTTTTTTAAATACACTACCTAACAGAATACTCCATTCGACTGAATGTACAGCAATGCATGCAACCATATGACCTGTCTTTGTAATACTCATTTGTGCTTTATATTTATCTGTTTACTATAATGTTTTATCACTGATTTCATCATTGCTTAGTTAATCTTAAGTTAATTTTAAGCCAGCCCGTAATGCTATGCATATAAGTGGCTTCGGCATGCTGCTCTTAACTGCTCTTAACATGGAAACTAATATGACAGTTTCTTCAATAAAAATGGCAAATTAGGACATACACAGACCAAAAGTAACTCACACCTTGCATTGAGAAACATCCACTTTGATGCCAAACCGAAAAGCCATTCTCACTCACCATCACTACACTCACAACCACTACACTCACAATCACTACACTCACCATCACTACATTCACCATCACTACACTCACCATCACTAAACTCACCACCACTACGCTCACCACCATCACTACACTCACCATCACTACACTCACCACGACCACTACACTCACCATCACTACACTCACCATCATCACTACACTCAAGATCGCTACACTCATCACACTACACTCACCACCATCACTGCACTCATCACCAACAATACACTCACCATCACTACACTCACCATCACTACACTCACCACCACCACTACACTCACCATCACTACACTCACCACCATCACTACACTCACCACCACTACACTCATCACCACTACACTCACCATCACTACATTCAAGATCACTACACTCATCATCACTGCACTCACAATCACTTCACTCACCATCATTACTCACTATCACTGCACTCACCATCATTACACTCACCATCACTACACTCACCATCACTACACTCACCATCACTACACTCACAATCTCTTCACTCACCATTACCACACTCACCATCACTACACTCACCATCACTACACTCATCCCTACACTCACCACCACTACTACACTCACCATCACTAAATCACCATCACTACACTCGCCATCACTGCACTCACAATCACTTCACTAACCATCACTACACTCACAATCGCTACACTCACCATCACTACACTCACCATCACTTCACTGACGATCACTACACTCACCACCACCACTACACTCACAATCGCTTCACTCACCATCACTACACTCACCATCACTACACTCACCATCACTACACTCACCCTCACTACACTCACCATCATTACACTCACCATCATTGCACTCACCATCACTACACTCACCACCATCACTACACTCACAATCACTTCACTCACAGTCACTACACTCACTATCACTGCACTCACCAGCACTTCACTCACCATCATTACAGTCACAACCACTACACTCACAATCACTTCACTCACTATTACTACACTCACCATCAATTTTCTCACTCTCGCTACACTCACCATCACTGCACTCGACATCATTACACTCACCATCACTACACTCACCATCACTACACTCAATATAATCACTACACTCACCATCACTACACTCACCATCACTACATTCACCATCACTACACTCACCATCACTACACTCATCACCACTACGCTCACCACCATCACTACTCTCACCATCACTACACTCACCACCACCACTACACTCACCATCACTACACTCACAACCATCACTACACTCACCATCGCTACACTCACCACACTTCACTCACCACCATCACTGCACTCACCACCAACAATACACTCACCATCGCTACACTCACCATCAATATACTCAGCATCACTACGCTCACCACCATCAATTCACTCGCCATCACTACACTCACCGCCACTACACTCACCATCATTACTACGCTCACCATCACTACACTCGCCATCGCTACAATCACCATCACTAAACTTATCATCACTACACTCACCATCACTACACTCACCACTACTATACTCACCATCACTACACTCACCACTACTACACTCACCACTACTACACTCACCACTATTACACTCACCACTACTACACTCACCACTACTACACTCACCACCATCACTATACTCACCACTACTACACTCACCACTACTACACTCACCACCGTCACTACATTCACCATCACTACACTCACCATCACTACACTCACCCCTACTATACTTTCCACCATCACTACACCCACCATCACTATATTCACCACCACTAAACTCATCATCGCTACACTCACCACCACTTCACTCACCACCATCACTACTCTCACCAACACCACTACACTGTCTATCACTACACTCACCACCACCACTACATTCACCATCATTACATTCCCCACCACAACTACACTCACCATCACTACACTCACCACCACCACTACATTCACCACCACTACACTCACCACCACCACTACGCTCACCATCACTACACTTATTACCAGCACTACACTCATCATCACTACACTCACCACCACCTCTTCACTCACCATCACTACACTCAACACCCCCACTACACTCACCAACACTACACTTACCACCACCATTACACTCACCATGACTACACTCACCACCACCACTACACTCACCACCACTACACTCACCATAGTCACTACACTCATCATCACTACACTCACTACCATCACTACACTCACCACCACTACACTCACCACCACCACTACACTCACCATCACTACACTCACCACCACCACTACACTCATCACCATTACTACACTCACCATCACTACACTCACCACCACCACTACACTCACCACTGCACTCACCACCACCACTACATTCACCATCACTACACTCACAACTACCCCTACACTCACCATCACTACACTCACCGCCACCACTACACTCACCACCACTACTACACTCACCACTACTACACTCACCACTACTACACTCAGCACTACTACACTCACCACCATCACTATACTCACCACTTCTACACTCGCCACTACTACACTCACCACTACTACACTCACCACCGTCACTACATTCACCATCACTACACTCACCATCACTACACTCACCCGTACTATACTCTCCACCATCACTACACCCACCATCACTATATTCACCATCACTAAACTCATCATCGCTACACTCACCACCACTTCACTCACCACCATCACTACACTCACCAACACCACTACACTCAGTATTACTACACTCACCACCACCACTACATTCACCATCACTACATTCCCCACCACCACTACACTCACCATCACTACACTCACCACCACCACTACGCTCACCATCACTACACTCACCACCACCACTACGCTCACCATCACTACACTTAGTACCAGCACTACACTCATCATCACTACACTCACCACCACCCCTTCACTCACCATCACTACACTCAACACCCCCACTACACTCACCAACACTACACTTACCACCACCATTACACTCACCATCACTACACTCACCACCACCACTACACTCACCACCACTACACTCACCATAGTCACTACACTCATCATCACTACATTCACTACCATCACTACACTCACCACCACTACACTCACCACCATCACTACACTCACCATCACTACACTCGCCATCACTACACTCACCACCACCACTATACTCACCATCACTACACTCACCACCACCACTACACTCATCACCATTACTACACTCACCATCACTACGCTCACCACCACCACTACACTCACCATCACTGCACTCACCACCACCACTACAGTCACCATCACTACACTTACAACTACCCCTACACTCACCATTACTGTACTCGCCACCACCACTACATTCACCATCACTACACTCACAACTACCCCTACACTCACCATCACTACACTCACCGCCACCACTACACTCACCAGCATTACTACACTCACCATCACTACACTCACCACCACCACTACACTCACCATCACTACACTCACCACCACCACTACACTCACCAACACTACACTCACCACCATCACTACACTCACCATCACTACACTCACCACCACAACTACACTCACCATCACTACACTCACCACCACAACTACACTCACCACCACTACTACACTCACCATCACTACACTCACCACCACCACTACACTCACCATCACTACACTCACCACCACTACACTCACCATCGCTACACTCACCACCATCTTTACACTCACCATTACTACACTCACCACCATCACTACACTCACCTTTGCTACACTCACCACCACCACTACACTCACCATCACTACACTCACCACCACCACTACACTCACCATCACTACTACACTTACCACCACCACAGTCACCACTATTATCCCCATCACCACTACACTGGACAGCACTCTCACCACCACTACACTCGACAACACTACCACGACCACCACTACACTTGACAACACTACCACCACCACCACTGCATTCGGCAACACTACCACCACCACCACTACACTCGACTACACTAACACTACAAACACTACACTCGACAACACTTCCATCACCACTACACTCGATAACAGTACCACCAGCACCACCACTACACTCGACAGCACTACCACCTCCACTACACTCGATAACACTTCCACCACCATCACTACAGTCCACAACACTACCATCACCACTACACTCGACAACACTACCACCACCAAAACTACCCTCGACAACACTACCACCACCACCTTTACACTCGACAGCACTTCCACCACCACCACCACCACCACTACACTCGACTACACTACCTCCGCCACTACACTCGACAATACTACCACCACCAACACTACATTCGACCACACTACTAACACCAATACACTCGACAACATTACTACCACCACTACACCCGACAACACTACCACCACCACTACACTGGACAATACTACCACCACCACCACTACACTCGACAACACTACCACCACCAGCACTACACTCGACAACACTACCACCACCACCTTTACACTCGACAGCACTACCACCACCGCCACCACTACACTCGAATACACTACCACCGCCACTACACTCGACAATACTACCACCACCAACACTACATTCGACCATGTGGCATGCAAAGAGTACGTAACCTTTATTCGGCGCATGTACACACCCTCATTTGCAGGCTATCTCCCCGAACCAGGTTGCTAAGAGTTGATGATGGGGCCCCGTCGTTCAACTAGTGACCAGGTTCTAGCCAATAAGAAGATGGTTTTGGCAATTGCAGAGGTTATGTGGGTACCACTCTCCTGTCTGCCCTTGTCATTCCCATTCTAGAGCTGGTTGAAGCACGGTCTGCTATCTTGTGGCTTCTATTTCTGCCTTGCTTACCGTGGAGTGCACTATACTTATCACTGTACATAGTGTACATATTGCTGTTCTAAATTGGTGAAGGATAATATAAGTCTAAACTTTTTCTGCTGTGTTTATTTTGCTCCCTTTACACCCGGGATAACAGGCCATTTGGAATCCTGGGTTGTAATATGGGGGCCTGTCCGGGATCTGGAGCTGGACTTAGAGAAACGGTTGAGCTTAGGGTGATGCTCGTAGCAGGAACATTGTGCAGCTTGCTGTCTGGCATTGCATTAGCTTTGCCTACGCTTTACAAATTTTGTGTCAGTTACTGTTATGGTCAGCCTTGCTATTGTGTGATCGTTCAACAGCTCGCTACTAGCTTGTTCGGTGTGTTCGCTTCGCTACAATCAATCTTCTAGAACAGTGTGGATGTCTGGCATTGTTTTACAAATTTTGTGTGTCAGTTGTTACTAGCCTGTTCGGTATGGAGAATTTTGCAGTCAACTTTGCTTGTATGCATATTCTGCAATCGTACTGTGCATAGCTAAGCGAGTCCTGCAAATTAACGTGTTACGTTGGGGTATTCTGCAATCGAACTGTGCATAGCGAATAACTTATGCCACCTAGACGAGTCAGACGTCTGGTGTCGGCATATACTTTGCATAACCTACCTATATTGTCCCTACAGCGTTGTTGGAAAATTGCTTGTTCCATTGGCATTAAATATAAATGCACTCTCACAGCTGCGCAACTGCGTTCACTGATTGCTGACAAACTTATAGAAGAAGAGATGGCACATCAGACTCCTCCCTCTATGGGAGCTAGGGCAAAAACTACTATGTTCTCGCAGGAGGAAGATGATACACCTACGGAGCAAAATGGTCAGTATAGTGCAGCTGGGTTGTCTCAAGGTGAATCAGCGTCGTTGGCACTTGAGCTGGCGAAAATCAATCTTGAGCAAACTAGGGAACAGAGAGCATTCGCAAGGGAAGAATTTGATAGGGAAAGAGAAAGGAGGCAGTTTTCGCATTCTGTAAATAATTTTAGTTTACAGAAAGCAGTACAGTTTGTTCCCCGCTTCAATGAGGCCCAACCAGAACAATTTTTCGAAAGCTTCGAAAATCAGGCTCGAGCCTTGAGGTGGCCGGAACAGCATTGGGCATCGTTGGTTCATACAGAATTATTGGGTAAGGCACAGGAATTTACGTCAGTATTAAATGACGCTGAATTTTCTGATTATCAAGTAGTGAAGACCACAGTGTTGGGAGCATATACATGTATCCCAGCCAAATATAAAAAAAAATTTAAGCTGGGCAGACGACAGCTTGGTCAATCCCTAGTGGACTTTGTGAGACAGCAAACCAAAGCTTTTACCAGCTGGTATAAAGCAAGTGGTGTCTCTACCTTTGAGGAGCTGGTACAGCTTATTCTGATTGATAACCTGCTGGAGTCTGTGGGACCAGAGGTTCGAGTCTTTCTGCAGGATCGTGACTTAACCACTGCATTGGAGGCAGCCAGGTTGGCTGATACCTTCGAAACTAACTGCTCCTTGTCCGAGCGGTCCCGTCTCTCTTTTCAACAGCCTGGCATGAGCAGAGATCGTCAACCTTGGAGAATGAAGTGCCAGCCGGAGGGAGAACGTCTACGTCAGCCAACTAAGTCACCTGGTGAGCCACGCTTCTCAACTTATGGTCCACGTGCTGAGAGACAAATTACTCGACAGGGTGCATCTCGACAACAGTATCCAGAGAGACACCAGCCAGAGCGACACCAGTTGCAACGTCCACAGGGAGTAAAAGGCAAGCCTGTCGTCTGCCTCCTCTGTAACAAAGTAGGTCATATCCGTCCCAACTGCCCCCACAAACTCCAACCCATTGGGAAAATCTCTAATATCCCTAGTAACATGTCCCCTAGAGAAGTAGAAAAAGGTATGGCCCCTTATTATTGCAAGAGTCTTATTTCCCTTCAGGAAAACTCAGAAACAACTGAAGTAAAGACCTTTAGAGATACTGGAGCATATTGCTCACTTGTAAGAGAAGGAATATTACCCCTTTCAGAGAACACTTCCTTGAATTCCTCTGTTTTATTAGAAGCATTTGGAGAAGCTATATATTCTGTCCCTTTGCATAAAATTTATGTACAGTGCAAATATTACACTGGGTACTTGACTATAGGTGTCTCAAAAGGATTCCCCATGAAAGATGCCATGTTATTACTGGGTAATAACATTATTACTGTTAGTGCGTGTCCTGAACCTATAATGAGTAATTCTTCTCCGGTGTTGGCCATAACTCGGGCAACATCCCAAGGGTTGTCTGGAGAGAATGTTGACCTATCCTTGGACGACTCCGATCTCGGAATAGCCACTTTGTTTTATGAGGCACACCGGCCGGAGCCTCGTAAATCAAGTGAACAGACCCCGATCAAGCCTTCCTATTCCCAGGTTGCAGGATTGCCAGATGTCTCTGTTTCCATGCCCGAGGGACTGTCCTTCCGGGAGGAACAACGAAAGGACCCTTCTTTAAAATTCGCTTTTCAGGCAGCCATGGGTAAATCCTCTTTGGGTCATCCGGTCAAGTATGAAGTTAAAAACGATTATTTGATCTGCACTGAGACTGGTAAAGAGATAGAGGGCCGGCAATTGTATGAAAGGTTAGTGGTTCCAACCAAGTTTAGACCTCAAATATTACATATAGCTCATAATACTTCATTAGGAGGTCACTTAGGAATTACAAAAACCTTGTATAGAATCACAAAAGAATTTTATTGGCCAAAATTAGAAAGATGTGAAGAATCATATTAGGTGTTGCTGAGAATGTCAGCAAGTAGGGAGACCTCTCCAACCTATACCTGCTGATGGAGAACCTTTTGCAGATTTAATTATAGATTGTGTAGGTCCACTACCTAGGTCAAAGTCTGGAAATCAATATTTATTTACGATTATGGATAAAGTAACCAGATATCCTGAAGCAATTCCCATGCGCAGTATTAATACTAAAGCTATTCTCAAAGCTTTAACCAAATTCATTTCTTGTTTTGGCATTCCTAAAACTATTCAAAGTGATCAAGGTACTAACTTTACTGCCAAAGCATTTAGGGAAGTATTAACTAGGTTAGGGATAATCCACAACTTATCCACTGCCTATCATCCTCAGTCCCAAGGCGCCTTGGAAAGATTCCATTAGACGTTAAAAACTATGATGAGAACTTTTTGCATGCACTTTCCTACAGACTGGGATGAATCGCTACCTTTGTTGCTGTTATCAGTACGAGAGACGGTGCAAGAGTCTACAGGGTATAGTCCGTTTGAGCTGATCTTTGGGCACAATGTACGAGGTCCTCTTCAGGTGCTCAAAGAAGGATGGATGGGAGAAGACGTTAGCTCAACACTCTACAACCCGTCTTCAAGGTTGCAGGTGGCACGTCAGTTAGCCAAGGCTAACCTAAAGACAGCTCAAAGTAAGATGAAACAGAGGTATGACAGAAGTGCAAAATTCCGCTCCTTCCATCCAGGAGACAAGGTGTTGGTGCAGGAACCTATACCTGGCCACACCTTGAAAGCTAGATTTACGGGACCTATGCAGATTGTAAGTAGATTATCTGATGTAAATTATGTGGTAGCTCCCATTGATAAGACCTCAAAAACTAAAATTTACCACATCAATCAATTAAAATCTTTTCATACACCAGATAAAGTCCCAGTAATGACTCTGTCCTCTGCCTCTGAGGACGACTCTGACTCTTTGCACTTTATCTCTGAAATTAATATTAAACTTTCAAATTCTGTCCTCCTCAAGGATCCTAGCCCTTTAATGGAGGGACTATCTGAAACGCAAGCAACAAGTTTAACTGACCTTCTACAGTCATATCCTAATATTTTTTCGGATGTGCCGAAAAAATGTACGTTAGGTTATCATGATGTAGATGTGGGAAACTCTAAATCAATTAAACTCTCCCCTACAGAGCTAATCCTGAAAAGCAAAGGTTACTTCAGCAGGAAGTAGAATTTTTGTTAAAGCATGGTTTAGTGGAGGAGTCATCTAGTCCATGGGCTTCACCGTGCATCCTTGTGAAGAAGGCTGATGGAGGGTTTTGTATGTGTACAGACTACCGTAAGGTGAATGAGGTCACAATTACAGATGCTTACCCTCTTCCTCGTCTGGATGACGTAATTGACTTGGTGGGTAAGGCTACTTTTGTGTCCAAGTTAGATCTCCTTAAAGGTTACTATCAGGTACCTTTAACGGATAAGGCGAAGGAAATCTCTGCCTTCGTAATTCCAGGAGGTCATTATCAATACACAGTTACCCCCTTCGGAATGAAAAATTCCCCCTCTTAATTCCAGAAACTTATCCATCAGGCTATTAAAGGACTTGAAGGCACGGCAGCGTACCTAGATGATATTGTTGTGGTGTCTGATACTTGGGATCAACACCTACTTAGACTTAAGGCTCTTTTTGAGACCTTTCAGAGTTCCCATTTAACAGTTAATTTATCTAAATCTTCCTTTGGCCAGGCCACTGTCACTTTTCTAGGCCATGAAGTAGGTAGTGGTAAAGTTGCACCTAAACTTGCTAAAGTTCTTGCTATTAAAGATTATCCAGTTCCTCATGATAGGAAATCTCTTCAACGTTTCCTAGGCATGATAGGATTTTACAGAAGATTCTGTAAGAATTTCTCAGATATTGTAGCCCCTCTTACCTCTCTTACCAGTCACAAAGTTCCCTTTAATTGGACCTCAGACTGTAACACTGCTTTTAATAAAGCAAAAAGATTATTGTGTACTGCACCCATTCTTTTGTCTCCAGACTTCTCCAAACCTTTTTCATTACAGGTTGATGCTTGTGAGTCTGGGGTTGGGGCAGTACTATTACAAATCGAGAATGAGGAGTTGCAGCCTGTAGCATACTTTTCAGCCAAATTCCAGCCGCATAAGAGGGCTTACTCTACCATTGAAAAAGTAGCCCTCGTGCTGGTACTGGCTTTGGAGCATTTCGATGTTTATGTGGGCCAGACATCGCAGGTGGTCACAGTCTACAGTGATCACAATCCTCTAGTATATCTCCAAGCCATGAAGAACCACAACCCAAGGCTCATGCGCTGGACGCTATGACTGCAACCATACTCACTCAGAATTAAATATATTGCTGGTAAAGAAAATGTGTTGGCGGACTCTTTATCTAGAGTCTAATATTTTTATTTATTTAGGTTAGGATGTTATATTTGTGGTAACCCATTTTCACGCTCTTTCTTTTATCCCCTGGTGTGGGTTTTTTTTTTAGTGAGGGGATGCGGGCTACCGTCCGCCTGTCTCTTGGACCTATGCTAGCCTGACTGACTGCTGTCTCACTTTGAGTTTAGGGTTTGGCTTTTTGTCACGAGAAAAGCTGAGCTCTATCTAAGAGTTGGATGGTGGTGAGGAAAGGCGGTCCCATTATTTTGTGCCATGGCGGCAAGGTTACCACTGGGAGGTGGCAGCCTAATCCTGAGCCTTCTCGGGGTGGGGGTGTGGCATGCAAAGAGTACGTAACCTTTATTCGGCGCATGTACACACCCTCATTTACAGGCTATCTCCCCCAACCAGCGAACCAGGTTGCTAAGAGTTGATGATGGGGCCCCGCCGTTCAACTAGTGACCAGGTTCTAGCCAATAAGAAGATAGTTTTGGCAATCGCAGAGGTTATGTGGGTACCACTCTCCTGTCTGCCCTTGTCATTTCCATTCTAGAGCTGGTTGAAGCACGGTCTGCTATCTTGTGGCTTCTATTTCTGCCTTGCTTACCGTGGAGTGCACTATACTTATCACTGTACATAGTGTACATATTGCTGTTCTAAATTGGTGAAGGATAATATAAGTCTAAACTTTTTCTGCTGTGTTTATTTTGCTCCCATTACACCCGGGCTAACAGGCCATTTGGAATCCTGGGTTGTAATAGACCACACTACTAGCACCAATACACTCGACAACACTTCTACCACCACTACACCCGACAACACTACCACCACCACTACACTCGATAACACTACTACCACCACCACTACACTCGACAACACTACTACCACCACTACACTCGACAACACTACCACCACCACTACACTCGACAACACTACCACCACCACTACACTCGACAACACTACCACCACCACTACACTCGATAACACTACTACCACCACCACTACACTCGACAACACTACTACCACCACTACACTCGACAACACTACCACCACCACTACACTCGACAACACTACCACCACCACTACACTCGATAACACTACCACCACCACCACTACACTCGACAACACTACTACCACCACTACACTCGACAACACTGCCATCACCACTACACTCGACAACACTACCACCACCACTACACTCGACAACACTACCATCACCACTACACTCGACTACACTACCACCACCACCACCACTACACTCGAAACTACCATCACCACTACACTTGTTAACACTACTACCACCACCACTACACTCGACAACACTACTACCACCACTACACTCGACAACACTACCACCATCACCACTACACTCGACTACACTACCACCACCACCACCACTACACTCGAAACTACCACCACCACTACACTTGTTAACACTACTGCCACCACCACTACACTCGACAACACTACTACCACCACTACACTCGACAACACTACCACCATCACCACTACACTCGACAACACTACCACCACCACTACACTCGACAACACTACCACCTCCACCACCACTACACTCGACAACACTTCCACCATCACCACTACACTCGACAACACTACCATCACCACTACACTCGACAACACTACCACCATCACCACTACACTCGACAACACTACCACCATCACCACTACACTCGACAACACTACCGCCACCACTACACTCGACAACACTACCACCACCACCACCACTACACTCGACAACACTACCACCATCACCACTACACTCGACAACACTACCACCACCACTACACTCGACAACACTACCACCATCACCACTACACTCGACAACACTACCATCACCACTACACTCGACAACACTACCACCATCACCACTACACTCGACAACACTACCATCACCACTACACTCGACAGCACTACCATCACCACTACACTCGACAACACTACCACCACCACCACTACACTCGACAACACTACCATCACCACTACACTCGACAACACTACCACCACCACCACTACACTCGACAACACTACCACCACCACTACACTCGACAACACTACCACCACCACCACTACACTCGACAACACTACCATCACCACTACACTCGACAACACTACCACCACCACCACTACACTCGACAACACTACCACCACCACCACTACACTCGACAACACTACCATCACCACCACTACACTCGACAACACTACCACCACCACCACTACACTCGACAACACTACCACCACCACCACTACACTCGACAACACTACCATCACCACCACTACACTCGACAACACTACCACCACCACCACTACACTCGACAACACTACCACCACTACACTCGACAACACTACCACCACCACCACTACACTCGACAACACTACCACCACCACCACTACACTCGACAACACTACCACCACCACCACTACACTCGACAACACTACCACCACCACCACTACACTCGACAACACTACCACCACCACCACTACACTCGACAACACTACCACCACCACCACTACACTCGACAACACTACCATCACCACTACACTCGACAACACTACCACCACCACCACTACACTCGACAACACTACCATCACCACTACACTCGTACACTCGACAACACTACCACCACCACCACTACACTCGACAACACTACCACCACCACCACTACACTCGACAACACTACCATCACCACTACACTCGACAACACTACCATCACCACTACACTCGACAACACTACCACCATCACCACTACACTCGACAACACTACCACCACCACCACCACTACACTCGACAACACTACCATCACCACTACACTCGACAACACTACCACCATCACCACTACACTCGACAACACTACCACCATCACCACTACACTCGACAACACTACCACCACCACTACACTCGACTACACTACCACCACCACCACCACTACACTCGACAACACTACCACCACCACTACACTCGACAACACTACCACCATCACCACTACACTCGACAACACTACCACCACCACCACCACTACACTCGACAACACTACCACCACCAGTACACTCGACAACACTACCACCACCACTACACTCGACAACACTACCACCACCACTACACTCGACAACACTACCACCACCACTACACTCGACAACACTACCACCATCACCACTACACTCGACTACACTACCACCACCATCACCACTACTAACCACAATTCCCACTGTTCCTGAGGCACAGTTCTAACAACAACCTCTCAAAATGTATTAAATTTTCGCTTAACTCTAATATATTTTACACTTTTAATTAACAACAACTAAAATTCTGATTATGGCCACATATTGCAATGAATATAATTTATTTAATTAATTCCCCGGGAATAATAAGTTGCATAGAACCATACTGTATATCTGTCGTTGTCTGCAGCTACAGTACCAGCTGCTGTTATTACTACAGTGGTGATTGTAACGAAATATTGCTCCGAAGGTTGTACTTGAGGACTGAATGACCAACTGAGATCTGGAAGTTGATGACTGAGGGTTGAACGACTGTAACTGAGATCTGGAAGTTGATGACTGAGGGTTGAACGACTGTAACTGAGATCTGGATGTTGATGACTGAGGGTTGAACGACTGTAACTGAGATCTGGAAATTGATGACTGAGGGTTGAACGACTGTAACTGAGATCTGGATGTTGATGACTGAGGGTTGAACGACTGTAACTGAGATCTGGATATTGATGACTGAGGGCTGAACGACTGTAACTGAGATCTGGATATTGATGACTGAGGGCTGAACGACTGTAACTGAGATCTGGATATTGATGACTGAGGGCTGAACGACTGTAACTGAGATCTGGATGTTGAAGACTGATGCTGAACGACTGTAACTGAGATCTGGATGTTGATGACTGAGGACTGAACGACTGTAACTGAGATCTGGATGTTGATGACTGAGGACTGAACGACTGTAACTGAGATCTGGATGTTGATGACTGAGGACTGAACGACTGTAACTGAGATCTGGATGTTGATGACTGATGGCTGAACGACTGTAACTGAGATCTGGATATTGAT